>NW_027210699.1:1310000-1417500 GCF_029030835.1 Brachyistius frenatus
CTCTGGACTGTACTGCTGATCTAGAATGGCACAGAACGGAACGACGGAGAACGGAGTGGCAGAAGGAACCCCATCTTTGGCTTTTCCTCAGCCTGTCAAAGCGCCGGCGATCCGGTACACCAAGGTAATATGGAGCCCCTCATGGAAACAGGTTCAGGTTGAGTTTGGAAGTGACTTGACAGTAAAAAGTATTTACTTGAGTTTGTAACTTTGGTGATGGTATGAACAGGTGTCAGGTGTCACTTTGGGCACAAAAAAAAAGAAAAGAAAAGACATTACAAACCCTTTTTTGATCAATCACAGATCTTCATCAACAACGAGTGGCGCTCCTCCAGCAGAGGAAGGATCTTTCCAACTTTCAACCCGGCGACAGGTGTCAAGATCTGCGATGTTGAAGAGGCAGATACGGTGAGACTCAGTAGACTTTACGTCAGTTTATAATAATAATATGAATTGAATTTAATGTGGGTTGACATACTTTTCTACCACTGAACGATTAAGACCTTATTAGCCTTTATTGCCACACTTCATTTAAATATCCATTTTCGTGTCTGTCAGAATGTCTGTGCTTCACGAAATGAAAAACTTGGATCAAATAGTTGGGAACTTTTTTGCCAAGTATTGTATCCTCAAAATAGTTTTTGACAAACAGAGTTTCCACCTCCCCTCATAACAGCCACGGGACATTTCTGGTGGGAACCTAAATATTTAAAAATAAATGTAGGGGAGTTGTAAGGGACAGTTGGAACACTTCTTAGCTTTTTCCCCAATAAATACAGCTTCTTTTTTTTTTTTTACACTGCAATACCCAATGTTACAAGCTTTAATGTGTCAGCTACTTAGACAATGTATTTAAGTGGTTTTATGAAAAAAATTAGGGGTTGCAAAATCAGTTTAAGTACTGACACTCCAGTGTTACAAGGTAACATGACTAAAATATATATAATTAATCAATCACATACTCAAAAATGAAAGACATTGTCTATAATTTACGTTGTAGATACCATTTGACGAAATCATATTTCACTAAGCCTATATTTCTGACCAAATCCCTTGATATTGATATTGCAACAATATTATATGGATGAAAAAATATTGACACAATGAGATTACATGTGTTTCTGCTGACTATTATGATGCAAGTGATTATTATTGATTCAGAATATAATTCAGTGTGTGTAGGCCTTTAGGTTTTTAATATTTAAATGAGATTAAACTGAGCTATTGGTTGAGGGACAGTTGTATCAGATAAAAAAAAGTTAAAGTAACATTTGCTTGTAGTTTTCTGAGGGAGTTTCACATGTGGCTCATTTTTGGTAAGCAAGGCGACAGTGTATTTGAGTATATGTAAACTCAGTGTGATCACTCCAGCTTGTTCCTGATTAGAGATATTGAAGGTGTCACAACCGTCCCTGGTCTCCTCTACCATCACCACCACTCTTAGTACTTCTGCTAATAAAGGGCCAGTTAAGATTTCCAAACTGTCCGTGAAGCTTTCAGAGGTCAGTCCTGGAGATGAACTGTAGGAGTGTGTAATTGACGCAGCCAGCTTCCTAATTAACTTCTTTATTTTTTTTTTTTTAACAGAGATAGAGTGATTAACGAGTGATCTACGTGTCTGGGCAAGGTTGCACTTTATTCTGAGGAATTTTTCTGTACAGGAAGATGTGGATAAGGCGGTGGAGGCAGCCAAGGCGGCCCAGCGGAGAGGCTCTCCGTGGCAGAGAATGGACACGTCCAGCCGCGGGAGGCTGATGCACAAACTGGCCGACCTGATGGAGAGGGACCGGCTGCTGCTGGCGGTGGGTCACACTTCGCTTTCATTCTACACGCATGCCAAGTCTGGAGCAGTTTAAAGCTGTGCAGACAGCTGCGGTCACCTTTTCTGAAGTCTCACAGAACAGTAAAGCACACATTTACAACACATATATAAAAGCATTTTTAAAGCTGTGCTTAATTTGTTCTTGAGAAGGTGTTGGAGGATGGACAGTTTCAGAAAGAGTCTACAGATTAAATATTAAATAGATTAGGATTTTTAAAGATGTGCTGCAGTTTAGTTGTTAGGCAAACAAGTTAATCAGAAAGATGGAAAACGGGGAGCAGAAAAAGAGCACAGCATCCTTTAAGCACAATATTAGTTTCAAAATTATATATTTGAAAAAAGTTTGGTGATAAGTAAAAAATAAAAAAAAACGTTTGTATTGGTCGATATCTTAGTGACAACATCTCACTGTTTGATCATCGTGCTCCACCACAGACTTTTATTAAACATGTTGCCGTGCTGGTGAGAGAAAGATGAGCATCACTGATTTCCAGATTTGAAAAATTATATAATTAGTGAGTATAGTTGTCAAAATGATCTACTCAAAGAAAAAAAGAACAAAACCACAATTCATTGAGTAAGTTTTGCATTCTACATTTTACTTACAGTCTAAACAGCATCATAAGGAAAATGAACACAATGGGCCTTTTCATTATGCAGACAAATCCCTCCTCAATTAAATGTCTTATATTATTAAATTATTATTTATGATGCATTTACTTGCAGTCAGCTTTTTAATTTTCTACGTGGAGATGGCTGTGAGTGTTTACATACTTCTGGGTAGTTTATTGTTCTTAATAGTCATAATTATAAAATATCATTCTGCCAAGTAACTAATAGCCAACCGATAAGTGGAGTGCAGTCAAAAGTGTGTCTAGTATTTCAAATTTTGTAATATAAGAAACAAACTTGTGGGACTTTCCTTGCAGTGATTGCTGACTTCTTCAAATCAGAGATTGGCCTGTAGATATAACTGCATGACATCAAGACACTGTCTCCCTTTTCTCTGTGTGTTTTACTCTCTGTGTGATTGTTGGATGCTACTCTCGATTTCGAGAGTAGCATAGTTATAGTTATAGTTTGGAATGAAATCCCGGTTTCTGTGTCTTTTCACTGTTTAATTGCCAGCATGCATGAAGACTTGGGTTTTGTAAATGAACCCTTACACATGGGAGTGAAGTAATAAATCCAGATTGCATATGACTGCTAATTGTAAACATGCTCTGGAGTTGTAGTGTGTAGGTTATGGCTAATTTCCATGATTTCCCAGCTATGTTTGAAGAAATCAGGACCAGATTGAGCCCATTTAAAGGTGCAGTAAAGTAGTTAGGTGGATTCAGTGTCTGCTGAAGCTGAGCCTCAACATCAACTCCGGTGAAATGGGGTTGATGTTGGAAAGGAGCAGCATACATGGTAAATTATGTCTGACACACTCAAACATAATCAATTACTAACTTCATTTAACGTGCTTGACTTGTTGCCATGCATCAAAACACTGCACTGAACCACTGTGGCCTCGGCTCC
The DNA here is from genome assembly GCF_029030835.1 of Brachyistius frenatus. Taxonomy (NCBI): domain Eukaryota; kingdom Metazoa; phylum Chordata; class Actinopteri; family Embiotocidae; genus Brachyistius; species Brachyistius frenatus. The sequence continues at coordinate 1,313,347 of NW_027210699.1, forward strand.
ACAAAGGAACCACCTCATCACCCATCTCACACTCATGGAATCACCCAAATTACGTCTGAAATTATCAGGACCAAACAAGTATGACAATTTCTTATATATCTTATATAACAAAGCAATAAAACAGTTAGTAGATGGCCAACAGTGAATTTAAGGGCGTTTTGCACAGTGCAGGAGGCCTTGCAGGTGATAGAGACCATTCACTTCAAGAGGGCGTTTATTAGAGGTTTTGTCTTGTTTTTGTTGTTTTTCCAACATTTTCATTTGTGATGATGACATTGTTTTTTTTCTGAAAGTATTTACTGGAATGTACATTTTTTGTTAAATTTTTCATATTTTTCTCTTATAATAGATTCTTTCCTGTAAAATGCTGTTTATTTTTGTACCTCTACACACCAAGAATTATTCAGATCAGTCAATATGACAGTGTTCCCACTAGCAAATGGAACTTATTATAAAAAGTTCATTCTAGACATGCAAAGTCACAGAATTCAATCATTTTTTAAAACAAAGTCAACTATCATGGAATTTAGTTCAAATTGTAACATTTTGCATGGAGTATTTTTCTTTGTAGTTTTCTATATTATGTTATTTAATTAGTTTCCTGAGAGGTTTTATTCCCTTCTGCGCATCAACAATCACTTTATTCAAGGTTTGCTTTTAATGGAGGCAAATTTGCCAGGAAAACAAAAAAATGCAAGATCTTTGGATACAAAATAATGACTTAAAGGATTGGGTGAGTAAACGACAGAAAAGACAGATGCAAAGTTTGTAAAACTGCTATTGAACTATAGAAGAGGGATCCTTTCGCTGCCACGGCAACAGTAAAGAGCGTGCAGGAGACATATATCTATTAATTTTGTTCCCATTTATGAAATATTTTGCTCAGTATATTGTTTAAACAGTTAAAAAAAAAGAAAAAAGTTCAGTATTTACTCTTAACCTGTAAATTTGTAAATACAGCTCGCTAAATGCTGTGAATAAAATAATGTGGCTGGATTTGGTCTGACCAACACTAAGGCGGATTGGTTTTTCCTTCATTATAGGTCATGGGAAATGATTTTAGTCAGTGTGGAGAACCCTGTTCCCTCCACCATGTCCACCAGACAGACACACACCCGGTCAGCCTGCTCCGAGGGCTGACGGACTTGATGTCGGGGTGCACGCTGAGTCTGGTGACACCTGATCATGGCCAAGAAACGTTAACCTCAGCGTTGCCATAGTTTCCCTTTATACTCTCACGGGTACCTGAGATTTCCTCTTTGGTTGGGGCAGAAAATTGAGGGAATAAGTTGCATTTATCTACTTCAGTAGTCTATTACTATTTAAATGCAAGACAAGCGATGAGTAACAAGACCACCTGAACTTCAGCCGTATTTAAGTTCTTTATTATGTGACAGCCAAAAAAAGCTACAGAAATAAGGTCTAAGTTGAAATAAATGATAATTATCCTTTAAATTATTCTTTTTTAATGGGGTCTGAGGAATATTTCATTTTTTGTGACACCCGTGCATTATTTACTATTAACATCACATTTTTTTTAGGGTAGATATTAGTTTGCTATGATATTGATTGAATGTACAAAAGAGCTAAAAAAAACAACAACAAAGTGTGTTGTCCATTGATGCTAGTTTTTCTGATTCTCCAGACCCTGGAGACTCTGGACACAGGGAAGCCCTTCCTGCAGTCCTTCTTCATCGACCTGGAAGGAAGCATCAAAACTCTTCGTTACTACGCCGGCTGGGCTGACAAGATTCATGGCAAGAGTCTGCCTGTCGGTGAGTGTGTGCGTCATCTTCCTCTTTCACGCCGTAGAGTTGGTGTGTATGTGTATTCAAATATATATCGTCTCTCAGAAAGTACTCAGACCCCATCGCTTTTGTTGTGATGTTATTTTACGACTATAATTGGCATTTTCCAGTCAATCTGTACTCTGTAACCCATAATTTAAAGTGAAGACAAGTTTTGGGGGAAAAAAATGATGTTCCTCATAAAAACTATTCAGACCCTTTGGTGTGGCAATTGGAAGTGTGGTCAGGTGCCTCCTGTTTGCTTTAATAATCAGTGAGATGTCTCAAAACGTGGTTGGTGTCCATCTTAACAGCACTGAGCTGCAGAAGTTATTTGTTTGTTTTGCAGTGATGTTCTGTTGAATCAAAAGTTAGTCACAAATTCAGATTTTTATTGAACGTGCAATAAACAACGACGGCGGCCCATTACTTTCGTCAATTTCTAATAATTTCAGAGAAAACTGTTTGTTTTAATTTTATATTGTAAGTATACCAACAAATCCATCCATGAATGTAGTTTAGAAGTTCACTCTATGTCAGACCTCCACAATGTAGTAGTAGTCAGGCACAGATCAGGGGAAGGGTGTAAAACCATTTCTAAATCTTTGAGTGTTCCTGGGAGCAATAGTTGTGAAATGGAGGTTTGGAGCCACCTGGACAAGATTTGGCTGTCAGGCCAAACTGAGTTAGCCAAGCAAAAAAAAAAAAAAGCCTCGGCCAAGGAGGTGACCAGGGGCCCAATGGCTACTCCAACAGAGCTTCAGAAGTCCTCTGCTTAGATCCGAGAACTTCACAGAAGGACGACCATCGCAGCAGCGCTCCCTCACTCGGACCTTTGTGGTAGAGAGACTAGAAGGAGGTGACTAAAATGAAAAAAAAAAATGAAACTGAACTTTTGAGATAGAACTTACGCCAGTATGTCGGGAGAACACTAGGCGCTGCTCATCACCTGGGTAATACCATCCCTGTGGTAGAAAATGGTGGTGACAGCATCATTTTAAGAGGGTGCTTTGTGTCAGGGACAGGGAGATCGCTCAGAACCATAGTGAACAAAGGCATTCGGCCAAGACAGCACTGGAGTGGCTTCAGAACAAGTTTCTGACTGTCTTTAAATGAGCCATTTAAGACCCCGACACAAACCTCAGAGAACATCTATGGAGACACCTGAAGATGATACTTTAAAGACCGTTCACGTCCAGTCTGAAGGAGATTAACAGAATCTCCCGGAAGAATCGACCAAACTGCCTGAAGCTTGAAGACCTTATGGAGACTTGAAGCTTTAACTCCTGCCTGAAGGGCCTCTACCGATTGTTGAATAAAGGGTCTGAATACTTAGTGAAAGATTTTATTTGTGAATTTTACTAAATTTCTGAAACCATATTTTCACATTGTCATTATGGGGTATTAAGTATAGGCCACCTGTCGGCTTTCTTGTAGGAGCGTCTGCAGTCCTTGGGCTGCTTCCTGGTCTTTAAGGCAGTGGTCAAAAATCCAGACCCTCCCAAAAAGAAAAGATGTTGAATTGTTTTTCCCATTTAGCTGTGGCCCAGTCACTGCTCCACCCCTCATGATGTTGGTAGTCATGATGGCCATCTTTGCTCAAATAGAATCAGAAAGAGTGGCAGGTGGAAGGGACGCCATCGTACTTTTCAATCTGTGGCTCCCATGGTTCAGGATGGGGAGCTGGCTGACTTTAAGGTGTTGCAGGTAATGGTTGAATGGGTGGGGTGGACACTGAGGGAGGTCAGTGTGTGGTTGGCGCTTCTTCTTCTGGACCCCACTGATCAGAGTAGTCAACACCTGCTTGTAGTTGTGAAGTCTTTTTCCCTTTCTTTTTCACACTGCAAACGAGCAAAACCCTGGTTTAATTTGATCTGGACTGAGACTACCTCCTTTGGTTGAACCAAATTTCCATCCTTTGATTCGATTGGTGGTCTGGTGGCACCTTTCACACCTGCTATTATAGATTAGACCAAACGGAAAAGTCCAAAGATCCTGACCAAACAAGGAAGTTGTGAAAGCACGCTGACACAAGAATATAATGCTGTAAAACGAATTAACACACGAGGATGAATAAAGACAATCTGGCAGGGAAACAGGGAAACTGGGGAAGTTTTACAGGGTTAGGTGATGAACAACAGGAACAGGAGAGTAACAGTGTAAAATGACAATAGAAACAGAATGTCATGATTTGCAAATCATTTAAACCCACATTTAATTGAAAATTGAACAATAACCACATACCAAATGCTGAAACTGAGAAATTTGATTGTTTTATGACAAATATATGTTTGTTTTAAATGTGATACCAGCAACATAACCCTCTCTTTGGCAGATATCCTAGCTTGCAAACAGTTGTGGTCTTTTTTTTCTTGATACAGGATTTTTCACTCACTCTCCCTCACAGACCTTTATTTTCCATGCTCTTTTGTAAGCATATTTGACTGTGCGTACTCCAGACCTTGAAATGCGTGACTAGGTTGCAAGTAAAGTTGTCTTCTGATTACTTTTCCTTGAAGAAACTCTGAACGCATTCTGCAGGTCCTTTGCGGTCATCTGATGACGTTGTCCAAAGGTGCTTTGTCTTTCTGCCCAGCAGATGTGCAGTTTAATCTGAGAGTTTTCTTGGTCTTCAAGATCTTGTTTTGACTTCCACAGTTCCCATTAACTGCCTTTTCTTCCAGCCACAAGTAGAAATAGAATCGCGTTTCAGAAACTTTCCCTGCTTTTATTTATTCTGGATCTGACTTCCAGGTCCTAACGAGTCAATTAAACCCTAAAAAGTGAAATAAGAAGTTGAGCTAATGTCATAGCAGTAGCAGTAGCAGTGTTATATGTCAATAATTACTTATATCATTTGTTCAATCATACATTTGAAAGCATTATTAATTTATACTCACAAATATATAATTTTCCACATTTTTTGTTGCTGCTGAAACAATATTGCGAACTGTGAGTGTGCATGAGCAAGATAAATTGAAAGAGCACATGACATGTGTTTTCAGTGCCTACTGAGAGACAAGTGATTTTTTTTTTCTCTTCTCTAGGGCTCTATAACCATAACTAGAAAACATCCTAATTACTACAGAGCAAGTGACTTGACCCGGCTCAGGATTGTCCTCGTCCCTGGGTGGTATCTCATCCAGCCTCCTAATACTTCCCCTTCTCGTCAGATTGCGCTCTGCGTCTCGTCTGCAGGACAGAAGATAGACAAAACACGATTGCCTTTTCCTCTTGATTAGATCCCAAAAGAGTGGTGACAGATGACGGGCACAGTCGGACAAAAGGAAGAGGAAGAGGCTGAGATGGTAATCAGTGAGGTGCAACAGTCTGTGAGGATTAACAATCAATGCTGGTTGAACGCCCACTAAGTCGGCAGCCGCTCAGCCAGTAATCTCCAGCGTTATACTGGAGCAGTCTCGCTATTAGTCATCGAGAAGAGTTGTTGTTTGATGAAAGCTGCATTGTCGTAGGTGACATACAAATTGGGAATGTGGAGTGGAATTTCCTTCTCAGAAACACGATTTCACGGTAGAGTTGCAGTACAGACTGTTATGTAGTTTCACGGCGTGCAGATCAAGCATTTTTCTGCCTAAGTCATCGTCGATGGATTTGTGTTTCGTTATAGAAACTTCAGTCGTGGCCACACTTAATAACAATAACAGGATCATAACATTTGACGATATCAAGGGTTGCTGTATACTGAACACTGTAGGTGAAATTTAACTGCAGTTAGAATGAGCTTAAGGTACAGGGTTCATTAACTCAACACACCAAAATGTTAGTTGTAGTCCTTTTACGCTACTTAAAAATTGTTTATGTGATATATTGATCAACTTCATGCACAAAGACATTGTGCAAAATGTATTTATATATAACTTAACAAGGTAACAGGGTGCTTCATAGAAAAAAACAGCAGACATAACAGCACAGATCAAATAAATAAAAAACAGATAAAGAACAGCAGATGCATAGCGAAGACGCAAACTGATGAAGCACATTGATCACAAAACATCAGGGGAAGAAAAAATATTGCTCAAACACATTTTGCGCCAACATTGAAGTAGTCGCTGATGACGACGACTTCAAACTATAAACTGTAAACTCTGAGAGTGTACGGCGTATTTCAGAAAAGTTACATTTATATTATTGCACTGAAAGGAATAAAAGATTATTTGTGAAAAGTGTGTAGACTGTGCCGCTTCACTGCGTGTGTGTGTGTGTGTGTGTGTGTGTGTGTGTGTGTGTGTGTGTGTGTGTGTGTGTGTGTGTGTGTGTGTGTGTGTGTGTGTGTGTGTGTGTGTGTGTGTGTGTGTGTGTGTGTGTGTGTGTTTGAATTAGGCTACAGAACACACACTATTTAAAAAAAAGTATGCAGGCTAGCACCACTTGTACCAATGTTGTAGTAGACTCATCTTCAAGTGGGATTGCATCACTTTTGGGACTCTGGATCCGATTCTGGTCAGATCGGGATCACTCACGCTAAAATTAGATACATGTTGGGGGTGTTTAAAACATGCTGATATTGTTATCTAGCTTTCAGCAGTTTGAGGTTGCGGTTTGTCCATTGATAGCTTAATAGTTTTACTGCAGCTTTTTTATTTACAGTCACGTAACGAGTGCAGTTCATCAGGTCGAGCAACGTTCACCTGCGTCCACCTTCAGAGAAACAGAAAAACTAGCACGACTTTCGGTGACAGAAAAAATGCATGAGCGACTCTCACACTGAGCTGAAATGAAAATAGGTGCAGAGGACCTAAGTAACAAAATAGTAGTTGCTGGACGTAACTGAAGTTCTATGAGTACTTTCGTATTTTATTTCTTTTGGAGAGGGTGGGAGGTCCCTTTGGCGGGCCAGCCTTCCCGAGGAGGGGAAACACTGGGACTTGAATATTTTCTTTAGACAAAGCTGAACACAATCAAAAAAAACAGCTGTGGTTAAATTTGACCCACTGGTGGTTATAGTGTTAAAGATTCTTTCTCCCAACGCTGTTAATAACCTTGACTGAGACAGAGACAAAGGGAAGCTGGGACAAAGGAGACAATAAAACCAACAGTTGTATGTACAACCTGACGTACATTTGGCCAGAACATATCAGTGTGTGTTGGCTTATAATGAGAGGGATTAGAATAGCAGCACTACAATGCTCCTCACTCTACCTGTCTGAATCTTGTGTTACACACTGACAGCAACCTTTGGTAAGCTTCACTTGAACATGGACTCATCTGGTGACTCCAGGATAAAGGCACCTGGAGATTAGACCTGTTTTAGGGGAGTCTGCGGTCTGTGATCAATCTTACGAGAAACCGGAGAAGGTCAGTGGTGCAGACCAGGAGGCCAGCTTTGACCAGTTATTTGCTGAGTCTCTGATAAGTCCATGTATAAGCTGTTAGTAGTTGGTGGAGTGTTCTGATAGAAACTCAAGTTTTTTTTTACCTTGTTAACACACATAAGCAGTCAACACCACGGCTAAGCATTCCCACTTCGGACTTCAGTGACAGTCTGACAAGAAATGACTTTCAGAGGTTTAACCCGTGCCAAAAGTGGTATACTTTAAAAGATTATTAACGGCTTAATAATACGACCTAAATATTGCACTTGAAGCTAAATAAGTTGAATAACACAAAGGAATCGGGAAACAGCGTTTGGGAAACTTAAACCTGCAGTGCAGAACTTTTGTCCCACATTTCTGCTGGTGAAAATAATTAGTGTCCATGTGTGCTCACGTCGTGGGCTCCGTCGTAACGTTTCCTGGTGCTACTGTTACAGCCAGTGCTTAATTTGTAAATCTGAAGGTCCCAGAACACAAAGAGGGTTCTGTTTTAGTGGGTCAGGAGGAGGGGAAAAAGTCAAGACATAAAAAAATTCACAATACCTTAACTGTGGTGCCTATCTGACAATGCCTGGGTGCTATCTGTTGAAATGAAACACAACTAAACCAGACTGTCATCACAAACAAAGTATTAAGTATGAAGTAGTATTAAGTATTTTATCCGGTTCCTACCTGGCATTAACAAATGTCCTGGGTGGTCCGATCACAAGTGGACTGCTCAAAGTGCCTATTTTCACACACCTTGCATTATCATGCTTCCCCACATGATCTCACTTCACCTCTCTACGCAAATAAACAAGCACAGTGCGTTAAAAAAAACAAATGGACACGTGAACATGTAGCCAACAGAACATAATGATGACCTCCATGCGATGACTTATCTCCCAGTGAGAAATTACACTTTAAAAGTGTAATTTGTAAAGTTTAAATCCCACCGTCAGCATTAACAGCTTTTCACGCTGCAGTTTAGAGGAAACGGTGTAAATTCAGCTTCAAACTTCATTCCTTTACTCTCCTGCAGTAAAAAGATACACTATCATTAACTCTTGTTTTGCCAAAACTTTCAGTCATTGTTCTGTTTACAGTTTCTTTCTTAATAGCCAGAAGTTAGACTCCAGTATTTCTCCTTCTAAAGTTGGACTGAGGGCAGAGTGGACGCTACAGTGACTCTCGGGGTATAAAATGATATTATGAGACAGAACAGGCGAGAACTAGCTGGTTAGCATGCTAACTTCCGTATTTGTCTCTGACAGAACGTCCAAACTGTCATTCCTTCACTTTCTGTGGATAATTTTAGTTAATCTGTATGTTTTAATTTAAATGCCCCTTTAAGCTTTTTGCTCGTTCACATTTTTGGAGCGTTAGCGACGATGACAGCCGACGCTGGGGGCATTACGTTTTCAGGTTGTCCATCCAGCTGTCTGTTTGTTTCTATCCGTCCAATTATCGTTGACAAAATATCTCAAGAATGCCTCGATGGAATTTCTCCCAATTTGGCACAAACGTTCACTTGGTCCAAAAGATGTACTTTTTTAGATTTTGGGGGACAAGGGTCAAAGGTCAAGGTCACAGTGACCTCACATCCTTCCATTCTCGTGAATGCGATATCACGGGAACACTTTGTGGTCATCTCTTCAAATTTGGCAGTACATTTTATTTACTCGATTTCAACAATGAACTGATTCTATTTGAAACTGGTGACTGTATAGATCTTATGTTAAGCTTCATATTTGAAGCATTGTCTGCTGTCATGACAACAACTTCGCGTTCTACTATAATATGATTTATTGGACATATTCCTTCAAAGTCTTAACTACATATTTTATGAGTCTGGACGGACGTGTCAACTGTAACTTGACTGGTCTGCAGAGGCATCTAACTGCAAGGTGGTGATTCTATTTCAATCTCTTTTCCTAGCTTTTCCTCAAGTTTTGATTTGTTCCATTTGTTAAGCTGTTTTTTTTCATTGTGTTTGATTGTCTTCGCTTGAAGGAAAAGGACTTTTTAAATCAGACATTATGCTGAATCAAAGCTCACAATTTCACCTTTCAGCTTCATCAGAGGCCAAACAGAAAAACACCCCATAAAACATGTTCAAACATCACTCGTCAGGGATTCTGTGGGATAATTACATCATTCAGTAATCGGGCTGTCGTCTGTGTCACCTGCATTTCTGCCAATCTTTGCTCCACACTTTGTACCATTCGATGGTCAAATCAAACAAATCAGACCAATTAAAAAATACAAAGGCCTTAAGAAAGTGAATCGTGATAAGCGAGGTGGCGACCTATTAAGTCACTATTTCTTTTAAAATGTGGAGTATTTTGGATCCATAAATTAAGAACACATTTACCACATGGACTGAGAAAAACCTTGATTGAGGTCTTCTTTGCATGGTAGACTTTTAACCTGCATTTGTAGATGAACTCTTTTCACAGACGATGGTTTTCAGAAGTGTTCCTGAGCCCATGCAGTGATTTCCACTCCAGAATAGTGTGTTTTTAATGCAGTGCTGCCTGACGGCCCGAAGATCACCACCATCCAATATTGGTTTCCAGCCTTGTCCCTTGTGTTCAGAGATTTCTCCAGATTATCTGAATCTTTTAATGATATTATGAACCGTAGATGATGAAATCCACTAATTTGTTTAAATTTTACGTTGAGGAACATTATTATGAAATGTTTTCACTATTTGCCAACACAGTCTTTCACAGAGTGGTGAAGCTCTCAGCATCTTCACTGCTGAGAGACTCTGCCTCTCTGAGATGCTCTTTTTGTTCGCAGTAGTTACTGACCTGTTCCCATCTAACTTTACATTAGTAGTGAGATGTTCCACCAGCTGTTTTTTGTTTTGTTTTTAGCTTTACACCACTTTTCCAGTCTTTTATTGTCCCTGTCCCAAATTTTTTGAGACGTGTTGCTGGCATCAAATTTCAAATGAGCATACATTTTTCAGAAAACAAAATTTCTTCGTTTCAACATTGGATTTGTTTTTTTTTTAAGTTTATGTGATTTGAACGTCTTTGCTTCCTTGCATTGTATTTTTATTTACATTTTACACAGCGTCCCAATGTTTTTGGAAACTGGGTTGTAAGAAAATCAAACGTACAATTACAATATAATTGATCAAACTTACTTCACTATTCCTTTTGTTTTACAGATGGAACCTTCTTGTGCTTTACCAAACACGAGCCTGTTGGCGTCTGTGGAGCCATCATTCCAGTGAGTTCAGAGGGGATCTGGTTTGAGTTTCTTAGCAGTAATGTATAACTTCAAAACTGGCCTATTAATTCATAACTAAGCTTGTTGGCAGGTTGGGGTGTCCTGTCAATACTTTTATAGATGTCTAAGTGGAAAATGCTTCTTTGGTTTTGCGTTGCTGTAACAAAGCAGGCTTTTTTGAGAAATTGGCTAATTGAAACCACTAAAAAGGGAACTTTCCAGCAAACACTGATCATAAATGTGCAGCGTTAAGGTAACTGCACTCAATTTATAATCACGGTGTGGATGTAAGGGGAAAATGAAGCTGTTAAATGGCCTCATCTTAATCTGTGCTCACCCTAAACAATACCTTCTCTCCACTAAACCCCTTGGGCCATTCTTGCATTAACTCACCATTCCAGTCTTGTGCTGCTTGGATTTACTTTCACACATATGAAATATGTATTTTTTTTTTCCCTCTTGATAATAACTTATTTAGGGTGGGGCAGCGTTTGGTGTTCACCCTATTGTGTTCCACATGAGTACAATTTCTGCCTCATGACAGAATACAGCTATTCACTTTCTATCTTCTGAGCATAAGCCTAAAACCTCTAATGTTGCTTTGGTAACAGGGAAACAAAACGGCTGTTGTTTGACATGGAAGATTATATCATAAAAATGAAATTTATACTGTAGAACGTAGTGTAATTACTGAAAGTACTGCTGGCATACACACAGCATGAGTCACTGTCAGAGGAAAACAGGAAACATTTCTCCAGACTTGTTATGCCAAGAGCCCTTAATGGTACTGAACGTTTCCAAAAGGTTGTAAAAGTTAACAATGCCTAAACAATAAACATGCAGCACTCACATGTTTTTCTATCTAATTTGGCTTTAAGTGCCCACTTCTTTGTCCACTGGTTTCCAACGTGGAAATGAGCAAGAGGAAAATAAAAAAAACTTTCTTTTCTTGATTAGATTACTTTCCTTTATCTCCAGTACTGATGATTGAGAGCTCCTGTTATTGTCTTGTATAGTCTGTCCACACCAGCATCTATGTGACAAAATATTTTTGTAGTTTATTGGGAAAGCCAAACTACTGATGGTGTGTGGATTGCCTGGATTATTAACCCCAGGTTGTGCCTCTCACGTAGTTATTATTTTAATTGGAGATTGTGGCAGTGAGAGTTAGAGTTGACTCGTAAAAATAATCTACTCTTGACATTGAAAACTTCAATAAAAGTGATCGTTCATTAAAAAAACATTTTACTTTCTTTCATCCTCTTTATACACAAAATATACGGTGATTTGGTTGTTTTACAATTACAAAAAGATAACAACAAACAAAATTATAAAGCTATGACAGTTGTTTATCGCTTGGTTAAAGTTTAAAAAAAAAATTATATATAAGGAGAATAACGAAGCATATTGCTTTACTTCCACTCGATGCGTTTGTAGTATATTTGTGTTTCAAACCAGTCAAAAATTTAAAAAAACAAACAGGATAAAAGCTTTTTTGTGATTGTACTCATCAAAATTTGATTTGTTAAAACTTGCCATATTATTTGCAGAGTTTTAATTGAGTTTTTTTGTGGTAGATTTGCGGTAAATAAAACAATTTGAGAAAAAAAAAATGATTTTTTTTTTTTTTTTTTATCCAGGCACGACCTGATAAAGAGAAATATCACTTCCTTTGATAATACGCATGTTGCACTTCACAGGAATATTTGAGTTCTAATCTTTTTTTTTATCTGTGTATTGAACTTGTGACAAACACTTCTTAAAAGTGACGTACTTTTACAAAACAGACAATCTGTGACAGTAATATAGGCTGACATTATTTCAACACTTACTCCTACTGCACGCACAAAAACAAAGTGCAATCTCTTACAACTTAAATTATTATAAAACTAATTTCAGATAAAGTATTCGTCATTTTCATCAGACCACATTCACCACAAACCGCTTCCCTTCCCGGTGTTTTTCAGCCGTGCTGATTGAAAATGAGGTATTTTTTGTTAAGAAATAAAATTATTTTTTTAGACCTTTTTTTGTAGACCAACTTGGGCAAAACTAAAATGGCAATGCCAAAATGCTGGACTCCCCAACAGGTGACGTCACCATGGGTTGCCACCTGGCAGCAATTTTTTGACATGGCTGCAGGCACAAAATGAACTGGCATGCTGGGGGGCCTTGAAGCCCCATGGCGGTGATTAAACCCCTAAAACATGTTACCTTGATGTCTTAGAGTGGCTCAGATGATACTCGACTCCACTGCCCTCATTCAGTATGTGTGGATTGATGAATATGCTAATCGTTCCCACCTCTATCTCCGCCCGCCCGTCTGCCGCTCGCCTGCAGCTCAAGCTGGCTGCTCGATGAATGGGAAAGTCCCATCTGGCACGGTGATGGTGTTGGTTTCTTCAGTATGTCAGGCATGAAACCCGGGCTGTCTGAATGCATGTTTTTTAGACCGCCAGATCCAAAGTGGTCATGCTCCGCCCTGCCTGCTTACATAAACAACAAACAAAGATCTTAACGGGATTTAAAATGTGGTTTTGTGGAAGTTTGTGGAAACTCCTCACATGGATGGTGCATTCATGATAACTGATGTGCTTAATCTGATCGCTAGGTGTGTTATCGTGGATGAGTATTAACTTTGACCTGTTTTGATTAGTTCAAGCTTTCTAACATGCACTGTGTGACGTCTTCGTAGTGTACTTTAGTTTGTTCTGAGTTGTTTTCTACTTTTCTAGTTCTTAGCATGCGTCTGTGGCCAAATGATTAACAAAGTAGGCCTGTGACGGCCGTTTAGATCTGGATGGGGAAAGTGAAACGGCAGCATTTGCACCACAACGAAATATTTTGCACTGATGAAACAGCAGCAGGCTGAAAAAACAGGTGCACCCTCAGGATTTCACAAGGTCATAATTATAAATTAGATTATAGTTTGGAATTATTGGGAGGCATAAGCATTAAAAAAAAATAGTCTCACGCTGTTCAGCAAAGTAAACCTTTGAAAGTCAACATATTTGGTCAGGAATTTATTTTGAAAGAAAATCTTACGAGTTGGTTTGATGAGAAGCTTTTTGCTATATTATGATATTTACAATAATTATATTATTTAAGATTACAAAAATTAATGGAAACACATTTAACCGTATGTTTGAATATATACTATTCATCAATGGCCAATAATTATTACACTTAAGAAACTCAGAAACCAACTCCCTCGGGTCTGATCACCAGCTGCTTTGGGACGATATGACTGAAGGAGCTAACAGCTAACATGTTTTCTTGTGTCTGTTCCAGTGGAACTTTCCTCTCCTGATGTTCATGTGGAAAATAGCACCGGCCCTGAGTTGTGGAAACACTGTAGTGATTAAACCGGCGGAGCAAACCCCCCTCACGGCCCTCCACGTCGGATCGCTCATCAAAGAGGTTGGTCTTAAATTCAACTTTGATCCAAATGGACAGTTGAGAGAAATTAAGATTTAAAACCTTGGTTTAACAAATTCAGGGCTTATATTTAAATAGAATATCCTGCTACTGATTGCTTAATATGCTCTGCTTTTAATATGATTTTGGGAGTTACTGTTCTTTGCATGTGAGGCAATCTGCACCTGAACGCAAAACAAAATGTGGTTAGGAGGCTCCCAAAGGTCCTCGTTCTTCACTAAATACAATCATAATCCCAGTTTAAGAAGTATATATATGGATATGTCATTGTTGAAACAATTACAGACATACATATGTATATGTAATTGTTTTAAACTTTTTTATATATCCATTGTCTATAAAACTTGTTTTGCAGATAAAACGTTCACATCTGTCTGATCAGATTTACATCTTTTTGCTATTTCTTTTCAAATGTTAGACAGTGAATTGAAATGTAGCTCTCAAGCAATGTTGACTCTCTTATTTCTAAAGAGCAAATATGATCCAAAATCACATGACTGCAGGATATCAGGAGCAAAATCCATGTCACTGGTAACGCTACAAAGTCAGATAAATAAAAAGAAAACACATCTTCACCTCCTTTGGCAGATAATGAATTAAATTTACTTTATCAACCATTTAGTTGTATTTTTGTAGTTTGTGTTTGTCTCCAGAAGCATCTAGCTTAACGCTGTTTCTACACAGCAAATGATGTGAAGGCACTAACGTTTAAATACACTGAGAAATGAAGAATTCAGCCGGTAATATCCTTTCCATGAATAATCCATTGTAGAAATGGGATAGCTACAGCCCTGCTCATTTGTTGTTTACAAAAAATAAATATGAATCTATTACAATATTTAGAAATGACGATTGAAACATGATTTAAAACCTATCCTGTTAATATGGTTGCTCTGAGTGATAACGCAGGCTTATATGGGATCAAATGTCTTCTTCTGTTGTTTGTTATTGTGTGATTCCTGTATTATTAACGTGCTCTCTGCTTGCCATTTGAGGCGGAGTTCCCACCAGGAGTTGTGAACATCGTTCCAGGGTTTGGCTCCACAGCAGGAGCCGCCATCTCCAGCCACAAGGACATCGACAAGGTGGCCTTCACGGGCTCCACAGAGGTGAACGAGTGTGTGACGATGTTCCTCTACTGCATAATCATCATTTTGATAAATGAATGAAATCCAGCAGTCATTTCACCTTGTGTTCCCAGACCCAGATTCACCGCATGAATTTATGGGTGTGGTCACAGAGAGAATCGTTTCCAGGTGTTGCATCTTACTGAGCGTTGACCTCGGGTTAAATGTAAAACTATTGGAGAAGCCGTTAACCAATCGGCTTTGACCACCACATGTGCTGAAACTCTACCGCTGCTGCAAAAAATACATCTAGAAAAAAAAAATCTTCAATATCATTGCGCTTAGCCACGCCCACTGGTCACTGATTGGGCTTGAGTTCAGGGTGGCCGAGCAAACATTAATACAAACAGTGTTTCAGGACGAAGCAATTTCTTTGTTTCAGACGGGAGATTATGGTAAATTCTAGAGCTGCAGCAATGTAGGTGCTTCTATGGTAAGAAAATACAGAGTACAATATAGAAGACAATGAAGTAAAAACAGGGTTGGTGCTGTGTGATAATACTATTTATTTAAAGTCGGTTGTATTGGTAGATTATAATTTAAACAAGCCAGGAGATTAAACAATGTCTCATCATTGTTCTTCAGTTTCACCACACTGAAATCTGAATTGCCATCATGTCATTAACACATTAAAAACATATCATGTAGTTAGACTGCATTGAACAAGTTCTTTAAAAAAAAAAAAAAAATGCAGTTAAAATAAGAAAACACTTTTATAATAGATGTAAATTGTTGGGCAAAGTCCTGTCACAAGAATACCATTTTAAGAAGAAACTTGATCATTGTTAATAATCAGGTTATTCCTGGGTGATTTTTTTTTTTTAAATCTGGAGAAATGTTTCCAATACAAATACTGTAATAATGTATTCTCAGAGATTTCATCATCATTGTTTTATTGTTTTGAAACAAAAAGACTTAAGAAATATTGCCAAATTCGAACTCTCATTTGTTTTATTACTCTTCAAATGAAAGACCTTTTTTTTGTTCTTTTTTGTTCTTACACATGATGCATTAAGGTATGACTCCTATTTGCGTGCAGGTTGGCCAGTTGATCAAAGAAGCAGCAGCTAAAAGTAATCTGAAGAGAGTGATGTTGGAGCTGGGAGGCAAGAACCCCTGCATCGTGTTTGCTGACTGTGACTGTAAGTAAATATGCTCTTCATCTCCTTCTCTTATTTTCTTAATAAGGAATTGCAACATCGAAATGTCGGCTCTGGATTATTTCAGAAAGAAATCTGGAGTCGCAAAATGGACTGTTGTATGATTACGTGACACTTCAGCAGCGTAAGTGTCAGCAGTGGTGGGAAATTACTCTTGAGATGTAATAGATTAAAAACCAGCAGTTTAAAATATAATAAGCAATGTGACTTTATGAAATGATTTCATCAAAGTAATTAATTAATGACATTTCATTACGTTTTGATTAGTTTTCCAACAAATGCTTTCATCTGATTAATAGAGCTGAAAGGTCCTAGAAAATAAAATTAAACCAGGAAGTGTAAACTTCACAACAATACTCAACACTGAACCTTTATTACAATTCAATATCACTTAAATTAACATTGCAAAGTTTTAATTTGAATGTGCTTTGATTTGATTGGCAGACAAGAGGCAGCGCAAATCCAATTAAGACAACCAATAAATAAAAAAAGGCTCAAATGCTGCACAGACGTAGACTGAAGGCGTTCCTTCGTGTCCAAAAGATGCAAAGCAACAGAATGAATATATTATATTCTACATATACTATTTTTACTGAAAATAATATATTCATATGTAACCCTTTTATAATCACCAACATTTTGAATAGTAACTGCACTTTAATTACATTTTATGGTAACCTGCGTAACTTACCTCTGAGTATCTTTGCTGTCATCTCACAACTATCTGAGAGGCTGAAAACCTCAATCAGGCAAGAGTGGGACAACATTTTACTTTCAAAACTCCAGCAACTGGTCTGTTTTTTTATTGCTCTTTTCAACTGTGCGTGTGTATGCGTGTGTGTGTGTGTGTGTGTGTGTGTGTGTGTGTGTGTGTGTGTGTGTGTGTGTGTGTGCGTGTGTGTTTGCGCGCGTGCGTGTGCGTGTGCGTGTGTCTACAGTGCAGATGGCTGTGGAGGAAACCCAGAAAGGAGCTTTTTACAACCAGGGTCAGTGCTGCACGGCTGCATCACGTGTCTTTGTGGAAGAGTCCATTCATGAAGAGTTTGTGCGTCGCAGCGTAGAACAAGCCGAGAGGATCGTGATCGGAGACCCGCTGGATCCCCGAACATCACACGGGCCGCAGGTACCAACAGACTCTACATCAGAGATTACACATACATCAGAACTTTGAATGACAATTCAAAACAAACAAGTTATGAAGACCTAAGTTGATTAAGCACAACTGTTGCTTATTTACACGTCAGGGAAATCAGTGATTTGGAGTCAACTGTTTTGCTCAACATTGGTCTCTATGAACTGGACTTGTTATAAACTATCTGACTCTTTTGCAGCTTACTCGTGCAGTATGAGTGCCAGAAGGCAGAGTAGCTGTTCTTTAAAGGGACAATATGATTAGATTTTTAGTTTAAAACATACAAAAATTAAACAAAAGAATTTAGTTTTTATAACTAGTCCAAGTGTTTTCTGAGGTCGGCATGCTCACCAGCAGGCCACGGCCCGGCTCGTCTCATGATGCCACTCTGCACTACCAGATGTGTGGGAGAGTGAGTCAGCGTATGATTGTGATATTTTTATAAACAGCACAATGGTCTCAGTCCAACATTAGAGGAAGAGGAAGCAGCGTATTCTCACCTGTTGTTATGATGAATGGAACAGAAAACACAACAGTGGCTGAAACTCTCTGCAAAATAGAAGCAAAGCAGGCGTTAACATCGGCGTTGCTTTCCACCGACGGGCAGCGGTCTGGGCGAGGAAGTAAACAGCTGATAATGCTGCGGTTGTGTAGTGAGAGCGTATAAAGGTAACGGATTGTACCAGGCTGAATCTCTTTCCTGGCACACCTCCATGTGACATTTATAACAGTGTTAAGGTGTCAAGTTAGCCGTTTGTTGATTTGTGGCTCAGGCCAGTTAGAATATTAGAATAGCCGTATGTGACGAGCACAATTATTGGGCTACTGACCTTGTTTGGACTCTTAAAAACAGATCTTTAGTGCAACAACACAAACCGTACAAAAAGCTTTCTAAATACTGTCAATATACGGTTTTGTTGTGGCTGTTTTCTTCTGACTATGGTTTTGCTAAAAGTGGAGATAAACAAGCTATAACATAGACTGAACTGCTTTTTTTTATTATTATTATTATTAATAAATCTGGGCCCCTATTTGGTCCAAACAGTCTTCACTTTA
This sequence comes from Brachyistius frenatus, assembly GCF_029030835.1. Lineage (NCBI taxonomy): Eukaryota > Metazoa > Chordata > Actinopteri > Embiotocidae > Brachyistius > Brachyistius frenatus. The sequence goes on from NW_027210699.1 coordinate 1,331,602, forward strand.
CAATCAACAGTTATGGAAAAAGGAAACTACTAACTAACAGCAAGACAGAAATATGTCAAATCGACCAAACTGCTGAAAATGAGTGCTGTTGATCCAGATTCGGTAATTCGGCTTAATTCATCTTCACTCACTATCCCATAATTTGCAAATCTATTAAAAATCTAAAGTCTCCCTTTGATGAAGGTCTCAGTATGTGTATGATATATTTTGGTAGGACAACAAACAAGTGAATTTCCATGAACTTGGGTTGTTTTAACAGAACTGAACTCTCATTTCTTTGTCTTCTGGTCTCACCTGATGTTTCCTCCAGATCGACCAGCAGCAGTTTGACAAAATCATGGATCTGATCGCGAGCGGGAAAAAGGAGGGAGCCCAGCTGGAGTGTGGCGGAGAAGCTGTGGGCGAGAAGAGCCTCTTCATTCAACCCACCGTCTTCTCCGGGGTCAAAGACCACATGCGCATCGCCAAGGAAGAGGTTAGCAACCGCTTTTTACTCCATTAAGAATGAGCAATGCGGCGGTGATCGTGTCAGTGTGCGTCAACTAAAGCCTGCCACCTGGTGGAGAAGGACTGAAATTACAGAGATCGGCTGCCCAGCCAACAACTGGTGAGGAGATGAAAACACAGGTCACAGTTCAAACCTGTTTCTGACAACCAAATTAAAAAGTACGAAACTCACAAACTATACAAACGGATATTTATAAGCTCTCTTCATTTTGATTTGATTTGAGTATTGTAGGTAGCTCCCGCGGAGCAACACTTTGACTGGTCAGCCGGCACCATGACTTCAGATAAAAAAAAAGTGACGGATATTCACATGTATCTTTCCCGTTGCAGATTTTCGGTCCAGTCTTGTGTATATTCAGCTTTAAGAGCCAGCAGGAGGCCGTCGAGAGAGCGAACGACTCCCAGTATGGCCTCGTATCTGCAGTCTTTACAACAAGCATGGACAGAGCTCTGTCTGTGTCCGCGGCCTTAGAGACTGGCACTGTCTGGTAAGTCCTTGACCACAGAGGGGAACCTTTGACTGGCTATTTGATTTCCATATTCAATATTAGGAGATCCAAAAATGTCAAACAAACATCACTGGAGAAAATTCAGGCACTGATTGATCAACCTTTTTTCCCCAGCAGCTGTTGAGTGGGCATCTTTCATGTGAACACCAAAGAGCCGTGATGAAAAGTCTTGTTTCGTGTGTAAACGGATTGTAGTGACAAGCAAGAGAGGTGTTAAAATGTTAAATGATGTGCGAGGGTGGATCGATAAGTACCGAGACTGCTCCGGTCGCGCGCTCACAATGCGCAGCAGCGCCACGTGCACGTCGTATATGTTGTGAGAGGCTGCTGCATGTTGTTATGTATATTGGACAGTTTATCTAACACAAGAATCACAACATTTTATAGTTCTTTACTCACATATCAAACCTTACAGACATTAGCACAAACAACAGGCCGAGCTAAAGAACAGTTATTACTGTGTACAGATGAAATGAAAACATACGGAGGTGTTGGGATTGTCAGGTGTATTTTATGTCTTAGTCCGAATTGGGCAGTTCATCTAATCGTGTGCTGATGTCGGCAAAAACCTGTCAGAATTTAGAGGAAATTCATGATTTGTTGTGCAATATTTCTGGGTTTTAATGCATTTTCCTGAATTATTTAAATTGAGTGTTCAGGTGGTGTCTAATGCAACGACATGAGACTGATGTTTGCTTCTTATACTCAAAACTGAACTGTAGACAATTGTTCTTTTCTAAAGATTCCAGCCAGCCTTCATTTTCCTGTTTTGTTTATTTAGAAGAAAAAGGTTGTATATGATTAATTAACAAATGAAACGCTGACAACAAACCGCTGAGCCTTCACTCTCTCGCTCTCTGTGTTCAGGATAAACTGCTATAATGCCCTTCATACTCAGACTCCCTTCGGAGGGTACAAGATGTCCGGCAACGGACGAGAGCTGTAAGACACCATCGCTGCTTCTTCTATTTCATATTCGTCCACAATACATGTTCGGCGTGCGTTCTCTGACCTCTGTGTGTCGTCTCTGCCCCCCTCAGTGGAGAATACGCCCTGGCTGAGTACTCCGAGGTGAAAACGGTGACCATCAAACTGAGTGAAACCGTGTGAGAAGAGCCGTCACATCAGACATCGCAGTTCATCTCCAACCGCCACACTCCCAACGTCATCTCAAGGATTACACCGATTCATCCGACCAAATCAGTCATCGTCTGTTCCCCTTTTCTGTGACATACTGAAGGTAACGATAGGATTTTTACAGCTTCGTGAATGTCACTATAAAAAAACTGGTGATGTTCTGTTTTAAAGGTTTCTATTTTCCAAAGAATATCTCAATAATTTATTCTGAAGTTCCCTGGAAGTCAGTACGTATTGTGATACTTTTGGGGAAACTAGAGACGATGTCGCATCGTTACGTCACTAACTAACCTGCTGAGCACAGCAGAAAGGTTTTCTACAGCCGAGCGTGCGATTCGACATTCACGAAGAATCGAATTTCCAGTCATAAATTAATAGTTAATGAATATTTTTGGGGTTTAAATGGAGCAGTTCTTTTCAAGAAATTCCAATTTTAACAGTTATTACTCACAAACTAGAGACAATTTTGCTTCCTTGTCATGGATATGATTCAATTATGTGTCACTTGTTCGATACCTAGGTGTTGAATGTAGAGGATAAAAGTTACTCTCTTCTTTCTCTGGCTGTCCGCCGACCTCTGGTTCATAAGGTTGAACCTCTCTCGGTGGATTTGGTCAGATGTTCCCCAAAAAGCTCACGCTGTCTGTTTTTGCTGTTCGTTCTCATTCTATTTCACTGATGTAGTGTCCGGTTGTCATGGAGATCCTTTTGACCTGCTGCACCTCTCTCTCTTTAATCCACTCTGACTTGATTACATTTTCTGAAAAGCATTTTCCCGACTCGACATTGTGACACGTAATCCAAATATTCAACCTTGAAGCTCGACTGAAATGGTTCCTTCAGACCTACAGCTCAACTTTAAAAAACTTCCAACGGGACAGTTTGAGTGTCTCCGTCTTCCAGGACGTCCTCAGTCTTTACAGGTCTCCAGGCAGAACTCGCTGGCTCCGTCTTTTTTACTCCACAGGAAAAGTACTGGAAGTAAATGTGGGATTGTTTTCTCAAAAGTTGTTTAAAATACTCCGGTAGCTATGACGTTACATTTTTGACCTGTCTGTTCCAGTCCTTAAATATATTTGATAAATATAGTAATTAATCATGAGTGATTGGTTAATATAATTCTTTTTAAATGAATTCCATTAATTAGTTGGGACATGGGGCAATATGGGGAGGTCTAAGAGAAAAGAAAAATACTGTTAACTTATGTCGTTGCCGAGTAGCTGATGTATGCAGATACACTTTTTATTTCTAAGCTTGTGTGGTCTCTGCTGAGGAGAACATTCCTTCTCACCCCAGATAGGGTAATATTTACCTCACCAGTAATATTTTAGTACTTTTAATAGAAACACTGTTATCACTGCATGGATAGTGGCTCTTTATTTTTTATTTTCAACCAAGTTTTGAATGGGAAACAAGTCTGTCTCTGCATTTTCTCACATTACTTTTGTACTTAAATAGAAATTCTGAATAAAGGAAATCAAATACACTTTTTGTTTTTCAGTCTTTGTATCGGATCTATAAGAATATTCAGTCTTTTACACGAGAAGAAGCCTGATGACTGGATTTATAGTGTTTGGGAACACAAAGACACACATAGATTTAGACAAAGAGAAAGGTAAAGAATGTAGACATACAATAATGTGACAGGATATTCATTTATTTTATTTAAATTACTGTTTTGGGATTAAGTAGCTATATAGAAAGGACCAATAGCCCATTATTAATATGCAAAGCTAAATTGTCATGACACACTTACATCTGATGGCCATTTGTTTCTGCCCCCATATGGAAGTTGTTTAGTGAATGAAAATGTAAATAAACAAAAGAAAACTGTCTTTGTTGAGTTACTGTTATTGAAGAATCAGGTTTTATTTTGGTAAATTTATCCGGATGCACTTCTTTTAATAAAATACGTGTATTAGCGTTGTTTTGAAAGTGATGATAGGAAGTGCTGTTCTGCTGGGCTTGCGCCCGAATTGGATCAGCCGGAAGGACGCAGGCTCGAAACTGTACGCCGCTGTGATTGGTTGTAAAGTTTAACGCTGCTGTGATCGGTCGTTTGACTGTCGGTCAACTGGTCCCTAACCCTATCACTGATCTCAATCCTTATTTTAACCCTAACCCCACCTCACGACGTTAACAACCAATCACAGACAGGGCGTCCCTCCCGCCGATCCAAAATAGCACCAGTCTTTTGGAAAGTTTGCATCGCGGAATCAGGAAGTCCAGTGAAACGTTCGCGTCGGACAGTTTTCTATGTCTGTCTCTGCTCAGGAGCTGTAAAAGAAAGCCTGCCGTGATGCTCCGCGGACCTCACAGTCATGCGGTGAGCCGAGGTAAATAACTCTTGTGTTTATGTCTGATTTTACAACTGTGAGCTCGAGATTTGCTTTAATACGTCTTGTATGGCACGCTGTGGAAAATAAACCCAATCTGTCTTTAAAAGTCTGCCTATTTAAGAAAAAATATATATATTTAGCATAATTGCACGTGTCTTATTTGTACTTACTCCTGGAGGCACTGTTTATTACGTCATAATTATAATCCCGAAAGTTTATAAACAGATTTGTCAGAGGATGCATGGTCACAGCAGCACCATCTCACAATCCAACAAAAGATTCATTTTGTAAATCACTATCATTTGTATGCATTGTTAATAGCCTGAGTGTGTGGAGCCACTTCCAGCTGACATGGCTTGAGAGGCTGCGTGCATCATGGCAGGGACGTGCACAGAATCTGGGGTGTCAGAGTGTAAAAACGGGAACCCCCCAAACCCACCCTCCTGTCATCCCTCCACGTTGGCTAACAACACCGTTGGCTAAACTTGCAGAATAAAATACACGAAGCTCAATCTGCAGCTAAATCTGTAAAACTCAGCGAGAACACGAGCAGTATTCTGTGCTTGTATGTGACTCGTCTTTCCACATGGATCAGTCGAGCTTGTGCAGCCAACTGTGTCGTCACCCGTCTGCTTGTAAACTGACATTTTAAAGCTTCAAGTTGAGCATTTTTGGCTGCCATTATCTTTGGGTGTTTGAAGCGGTTTGTAGCAGAACGTGACCATATTTGGACGAGCTGGAAGGGAAATGGTGGATCTGACTGATCTGATTGGGAACCACAGACTGGATATAAAAGTGTTTGTAGCTTCCGGGTCTGTAAAATGGTTCTGATCCAGAAGTGTCTTCAGCTGCAATACCAGCGAGTGCCACTAGAGGTCGGCTCCAAAAAGCCTCCGGCTCCATAGACTCCCATTCAACTTCTCTCATCAAATCCAAAGTGAATAAAATGTGTCCATCAGTTATCTCGGTGTTGTTAGCTAAAGTCACTCCTTCTTATTAGTTTTCTGGAGGTCCATCTGAAAATAATCCCTCATTCATTAGAAAAGAAGAGTCAAAAAGGGATGGGGGGGCCGTGTCTGTCTGATTGACAGGCCTGTGGTGCAGTCAGGTTACAGCTATCGGTGGGCGGGATGTATCATCGTCAGGTTTCCAATCAGATCAGTCGGATCCACCGGTCACTTCCTGCTCCGAACTAGCAAAGATGGCAACAGACAAAATCCAAACCTGAGGCTTCATAACGGCCATTTACAAACTTGTTGGGAACCCAACGAAACTACGTCCCACCCACCCGTAGCGGACAGCTGACTGCACCACAGGCCTGCCAATCAAACAGAAACTCACCCAAAATACCACTGTTTGAGGCCTAATATCTAATTAATAATGGTTATTTTCAAAAGGATTGCCAGAAAGCCAATAAAAAGGACTGACTTAAGCAAATTACTTAAAAGAGGAGTTAATGCATTAAAGCAAAATGCCTGGAATGCTTTTTCATTTTGTCTTTGGATTCTGGAATTAAAACCTTCGCGAGGCCCATTCAAACCCTGCGCTGGTTTTCCTTCAGTGTATTCAACGCTAAGTTTTCTGTCTACTCCTATGGTGTTGACTGTGTGTTAGTTACACAACAGCATGAAGCGCTTCTCTGTGCCTTTGGCATAACACATAACACACAGTGAAGGATGCTTGATAAATCTATGACACATCAGTAGTCTTATCAAGCAAAATGGAGTTAATCCTTTTTCCCATGTTCATATACCATTCTTCCATCTGAAAGACCCAACTCACAAAAGAAGCTAAAGCTTTTAATGAAGTCATTTGGAGTTTAATAGGAACACAGGGACACCTGTTTTTTTTTCCATGACTGCATCAAGATGAATCTTGAGGTCTTTGTCATTTTGGTTAAGCTTTGGACAATTGCTTTGTTCTCTGATGATATAATGACTAACCATATCAATGGCAGGGCGATATGGGTTGATATCTTATCTCTTGGCTAAAGGGCGATACACAATATCTGTGAGGGCGGAGCAAGCGTCAACCAGCAGTGACTGCACTGTATGCCTGTCAATCAAATGGACACGCCCCCAAAAACACAGCTTTATCAGGCTTATTTTCTAATGAATGAGGGATTATTTTCAGACGGACTTCCAGAAAACTAATAAGAAGGAGTGACTTTAGCTAACAACACCGAGATAACTGATGGACACATTTTATTCACTTTGGATTTGATGAGAGAAGTTGAATGGGAGTCTATGGAGCCGGAGGCTTTTTGGAGCCAACCTCCAGTGGCACTCAGTGGTATTGCAGCTTAAGGCACTTCTGCATCGGAACCATTCTTCTGCATCGGCCTCATTTTTCAGACCTACAAAGCTACGAACACTTTTATATACATATTATGAGCTGGACCAATAAGTTCCGGAACTGCCGTAATCGTTGTGAGGAACTTTTGGCGCTTGATCAAAATCACCACCTGACTTCCACATTCTTCTGTGAGCAGTGGCCTGGGTGCATCTAATGTTTTACGCACCTGCAATTTAAGCAGGGAGCACACAGCAAAAGTTGTAATAAATTATAAAAAAATATGGCGAGTGGGCGTGTTGGTTGAGCGACAAAATCACAGACTGCTGCTCACGCACAACAGAAGCTGTCTCTGAACTTTGTGATCCACCCTTGTTGTCACGCAGTGAATTTGGGTCTGGCAACACCAGCTAGCTCTTCATACCAGTGAGCCTGAAAGTAGTTCTCTTGCTGGTCCAAATAACGGCAATACATGATTTAATTTTAGACATCGGATGGATCTGCAGGATTTGGAAATTAATCTGTTGGATTTTGGAAACTGAGGCAAAAAACTAATTGAAGTTGCTCCTTCTCCAGTAGAATTTAAGTTCTAAGTTCAGACCCTTGGTATAGTGATGCTGAAAATATCAAAAGATTTTCACATTTTTTATGATAACACATTTAAAAGATTGTGCAGCCTTACCATCGACGACAAGGTTCTACAAATAATACATGCTGAGATGCTTTTCTGCTCACCAGAACCCAGTTGGGTAAACTGTAGAGACACGTAAACATAAAAAAAAAAAAAAAAATCCCAGGAGGTTAGCCGTTTCAGAAATACTTCACCAACAGTCTTATGTTTTAAATAAGTTTGGTACCATTTGTGCTTAACAGCTAAATTGTGTCTGTTTACCTGATAGAAGGATTTTTTTTTGGTCACCTGAGAGTGAATGCTTGTTCATAATAGCTGCTTTGACTTTTTGCAGGCTAAATCTTCTCTTTGTGGAAGAACTCTGCACAAATAGTGTCCAGCCAAAGCACTGACTCCAGTAGGAATGTCATACTGGTCTGTTGGGTTGCCCCAGGACTCGGGACACCCTCCAAACAACATGGAGCAACCAAGCAGTGAGTAATCTTTCAGCATCTCATCCATCTCTCTTTTGTTGGACTCCTCTGGTCGGTTCAGAGAGAATGTGACTGTGAACTGAAATGTGTGAAACGAGTGCTGCGCCGCTTAAATTTAGCAAAAAAAAGAGAACTGAAACTATTTGGGTCTCAAGAAGCTTCATCTGTTGCTCTTTGACTGTACATGTGAAGCAGCCTTTACTTTTTCGAGCAGGGGTTACGTGGTAGTCGTGCTGTGTGCTAAATGACCACGGAGCCAATCGTACATGATGGGGATAATAGGACAGTGGAATATGTTGAAAGTGAAGTATAGTCAGTTGACTATCTGTTTTTGTTTTGTCCACAGTAATGAGAAAGCTGCTGTGATCTGCTTTGATATTTTGTCTTTTAACTTTCTGTCTACATCAGAAGTGGTATGGACTTTGTTGTTGGCTGATTTCCTCTTAGGTTCACCACGTGTCACATATACTTGACCCTTTTTACAGTGTAAAATATTCTTTCAGTAATCTAAGTGCCCAGTCCATTCATGGTGTCAATCAACCAAATCAACTTTTTCCTGTTTAAAGATAAATCTGGAAAAATAATGTCCCATATTATTGTGCCATTTTGTAGATTAGGAGGCTATGTACATCTGTCTGTCTGTCTGTCTGTCTATCTATCTATCTATCTATCTATCTATCTATCTATCTATCTATCTATCTATCTATCTATCTATCTATCTATCTATCTATCTATCTATCTATCTATCTATCTATCTATCTATCTATCTATCTATCTATTTAGTATTTGTCTGGTTACAGCTTCTTCAAGTTCTCACATTTTCATATTTTTCTCTGTATAATTGTGATTATCTTAAACAGTCTAAAACATTTGATGACATCTTCTCGGACTTTATTCATAAAACAAGTTAGCAATAAATTCTCTACTGGACTGTGGAAATTACAGCATATCACAGCGTTGACTGTGGAAGGAAGAGAGAGACAGGAAGCTCAGAGGCTGTGAAACAAAGGAGCATCACCCCCCAACCCCCTTTCTCTCTGCCAACCCCCACCCCCACCCCCACCCCCTCCTCCTGGGGCACTACCTCTCCCTCCTTGCTCCCCTCCTCAGTCTGTAACTGAGGCAGCTCATCCAGGGAGAGCAGCCGGGATACTGGAGGACACACCGCGGCTGAAGCGATAGCTTGAAATGGGAAGTATGATTTAGATGTGATGGAGGCAGGAGGGAGAGGATTTGCTTCTTCGCTATGAGCAGGTTAGTCGCGGATAGGATCACCGGGGCAGAGAGGGATGCCGACTTGAGCCTCGTTTATATGCCGCGCATGTAGGTCTGACTTAGCCCGAATGCTACTCCTTCGCTGAGCTGTGATTCTACCTACAGGAAAATGACAGAAACTAGATCTTGTCCGCTACCTGCCAAGACTTGCCAAATACTTGCATGCCATAAGTACTTAAAGAAATTAAAAAAAAGAAATGTTTTAAACTATAATATTGAGTCAATCACAAAATTTAAATAGAGTGAATAAGAGTAGCTTTGTCAGAAATACCAACACATGTTTTGACTTTGTGAAAATCGTAAGGATGAACTTTGAAAACCTTTTAAACAGGAATAAATACTGTTTCTTCACAGAAGCGCTCGGTGTGGACGATCCCTTTATAACTGTGGTGTTTCATAAAAACAGGAAGCCTGCGGTGTGGTTGTCTGTGGGTCTGCAGCATCACTGGGTCATTCAGCACAACATTCCTATTAATATTGGTATTAGATACAATTTACTGTATATCCTACATGTACAAATGAATTGTGTTTGGACAGTGGTTTGGACACCACTGTTTTGATTCTAGTGCATATTCAGATTATTCAGATTCATGCCATTGATCACAGTAATAACACAGGAAACTCTTGTCCAGTAGATTAGTCTGACAACACTTTTTAGTTATTAGTTGTGTGTGTTCATGAAAGTGACGGCTGATATATAGTTGTTTGCCTCGTATTTGTTTTTGCCACTAGAGTATATTTAGCCTGTTAGGATTGACTTCTCTCTGCAATGAATGTGAAACTGTCACCCGTTTGTTGTTCAGCGCCGACAGAAGGAAAGTGAAACAGTCAATGAATGTTTTGAGTCGAGGGAATCATAGTGGAGACTCCCCTAAAAGAAGATGCTTCTGACTCAGATTGCATTGAAACCACTAAATGAAATTATATTTGCTCTTTTACACCCCATAATGCTAAAAAAGCAACAAATTACATAAAAGGTTTTGGACTGATGGTTGAAGAAAACCAAACATTTGAAGAAGCCACCCCGGACTCTGGGAATTGTGAAGTTGCCATAATATTTATACACTAACCTATTAATTGGAAAAATAATTGGCAGATGTATTGATTCTGAAAACAATTAGTTAAAGCCATAAGATGTTACTACAAAGCAGGATTTTTGCAGTTTGCGAAGCAACTTCAGTTTTTCAGTAGCTGGTTCACTTACATCGCCATGGTAACATATGCTGCAGAGCTAACGTGCTAAACTCCTCCTCTTTTATGTGAACGCGCTCCTAGCTGGATTGAGAAACCCTGACATGACACAGCGAATTGTTAACCAGCATCATGTGACCGTTTAGCGTTTTTAGGGTTTATGGAAAGATATCCTCTGTGTTGAACCGGCTTCGTAGCCTCAGGTGAGATACTGAGATCCATCCTGTATAATGGAAGCACTGGTGTGATCTGTTCAATCAGTATTGGTGTAGATATACTGTGAATCTATGCACAGATTTTTACTTCAGGGGAAAAGGAGAGTACTGGTAACATGTTGTTATGCTGTGTCAGCAGAAACCCTAACTTGAGGAAACAAAAGGTATCATAAAAGAGAAAAATGTGGATGCATCTCTGTCTGGTATATTTGTCCTTCACTTCCTCCTGTGTCTTACTTCTGCAATGTAAGCTAAATATTCTCAAGTCCCTGACATTTAGTCTCTTTTAATGTTTATATCTGCGGCAGAAGTCAGGAATATATGTACAGTGAACCCTCGTTTATCGCGGGGGTTACGTTCCAAATAGAAACCGTGATAGGTGAAATCCGTGAAGTAGTAACCTTTATTTTTTTTACAATTATTATACAATGAAATACTCCATAATACATTGAAACCAAAGAACAAAACCTTTTTACAAGCCCAAGCATTTGTTTAACAAATAAAAGTACTGTATAAATGTTTTTTTTTTTACAAATAACTACTGTACTGTAAAATAATAATTTTAATCATCAATACGAACTGAAGGCTTCAAATTGCTGAGATCGGCACCGCCCCACTGCGACCCGAGTCATTGGATTAGAACGGGAGGAAATGAAAAATGATTATGAAAACAAATACAAAGTACAGTCGGACAAATAGTGACTCGTGTATTTCACTGCTCTTCTGACTGAGCCGCTGCATCCTGACTCCGCTCTGCAGCGGTTCTTTCTTCTAAAGCCGGCGGTGCAGGTGTGGTTTTTCGAGAGAAGAACATAGTTATCGGTAGTTGTTGTCGCTCTTTTTTCTTCTGGGCAAAAAGATTCTTATAAACCGACATGCCACCATCGATTATTTTTAATTTGGCAAGCTGTTTTACGTACGTGTACATATTAAACCGCAACGTTATTGACAAACAGGTAGAGAAGAAGCGGAGAGACTGTTTAGCCAATCAGAATGCAGAACACAATGCACGATGCAAATCCGTGAAGCAGCGAGACCGTGAAAGGTGAACCGCGTTATAGCGAGGGTTCACTGTATATGGAATATCATCTAAATCAGATGCATAAGTGAAAAGCGAAGATGTAGTAATGGGGGAGTTGTTAGCTGCCTCTTCATTCTTAAGGTCTTCTTTCAGCTGCTGTTTCTGTCGGGCTGCGATGGGCGAATATTGTGAGATCTGAGGGACTAATGTGGGTCGAATGGTTTCACTCCCTCAGGCTTTCTCAAATAACCTCAGCTGCCCAGTCAGACTCTGTCTTTCTTAATTATTCATTGAAAATCCACCGGGCTGCATAAAGCATGTACACGCAGCACAGACAGCTGAAAGAGGAAATGAATAACAAAGGAATGGTGAAACAAATATCTGCACTGATAAACATGAAACTGAATAACCAGTTTGACTGACTGTGAGGTTCAGCTTCACTAGCAGCATTTATTGTTTTGTTGACGTATAAGCAGAGTCCACCTCATTTACCTGAGAACATACAGCACTTTATGCAAAATCTTCTCCCAAAAGAAAACGTTGTTAAACTGCTGTCCACAGCTGCCAGCGTGAATACTGTGGTTGGTTGTCTCTTTGCATAAAACTAGAGGAAGTGCACTGATGCATGATCCCTTCACAACTTGGAGGAGATCCTCAGCCTGAATGTGCTGTTACACCACAGCCCTCATTAATTCTAGTTTGCATGCTTGTATTTTTTTTAAAATCTTTATATTACTGTTTATTTATTTCAATATCATTTCTCAGTCAGAAATCACCACTTAGGCTTCCAAAGGGTCTCAAAAAGCTTTATAATCATTCATAAATAAATTCATACAAATATTTATTTTATTTTGAATTTTTCGAACCATTATGAATATAAGGAAACAAAAGCTGGGGATGTACCAAATAACTGTCCCTGCATGATAGATAGATAGATAAACTGTGTCTCCAGTTTTCATAGTTACTTTGACAGAAAGACCGTATGTGGAAATATATAATACAGGCTGGACTTATCCTTCACAGTCCAGGATGTCTAGTATTTAAAATGTAACTCAAAGGTAGCACAAAAAGCAAACTACTCACACTACTTGGTTGCAGCCAAGTTTGTTTGCACTCTTATCAAAATAATCAAAAAATAAACAGTATTTAGACCCCTCTTCACATCTGGCACACTTTATAGTATTAAAAATGTACTTTCAAATGCATAAACATGATCTTTCCCACCAATCTACACTCATTGACCCATAATGACAAAATTAAAACATGATTTTAGAAATGTATGAAAAATCCAAAACCAAAATCTCTCTTTCACAAAAGTATTCAGACCCTTAATGACATTTTGGCAGCAGGTACAACTTGGAGTTTTCTTGGGTAGGTCTCTACCGTCTTTGTTCACCTGGATTTGGAAAATGTTTCCAATTCACTGGGGTAGATCGTCTTATTCAGATATTGGATGGGAATCATCTGTGAAATGCAGTCTTTGATTCTCTCATAGATGTTTTATTAGGTTGAAGTCTGGACTTTGTCTGGGTGACTCAAAGAGAGTCAGTGACCTTCCCATGAAGCCACTATAAGAATGTCATGGTTTTAGGTTTGGGTCATTGTGGATGTGAAAAGTGAACTGTTGCCCCACTGTGAAACTCTGTTAAACTGGGCTCAGACTACACAAGATTTTAACACAATTTAGTCATCGTCGACAAATTTCCAGTGTCAGGCTCTAATATAAACGTCGTGAATTACAAACGGTCTTTGAAGTGTTGCGTAATTGAATTACAGCGATGCAGCTTCGAGGACACTGCACAACACTGCGACGAAATGTCTAGCGTGTCAGAATGTTTTTGTTTTTCACCTGTCCAGTTTGACCGAGGATGACCGAGTGCTCTCTGGCATGCACTTGTTCATCAGATATCTTTGTTCATCAGATATTTGTTCCAACCAGACTGAACTAGCTGATCAGTTTAGTGTTTCTATGTTCTGTATTTATTCAGTTGGAGACTAGAAGTCCTCTCTGTTGCTAGGGTGGTTGCTAAGGGTCGGACTACTTCCTGGAGTAGTAAAGATTGCGTACGTTACATAAGAGTCTACTGACGAGACTGATTGTTTTGCAGTTGTTAGTCATACCCCATGTGTTGCCATGGAAACAGAGATCACACCCACAAAAAGTTGTATATTTTGAGAGCAAATTGGCCCTCAATATGTAAACATTTAGATTACATGTTATATTTCGTTGGGAACTTGTTGTATAATTGTAACATTACTTGGGATTTAACGTCATTATTGGCACGCTTACGGACCCCAGCGTCAGCGCCTCTCGTGTAACGTTGCCTCAACGGACAAAACATTTGTGTCAAACTTGGACATTAAGTTGTGTGTCGGGTCCGAGGAGTGTTAGTGTGGAGTTCATTTCCAACCATAATGCTGAGGTCAGTAAGGTCAGTAGCGAGAGCATGTTACACCTGCCACCAGCAGTTTCACAGCGTGCACTAATCCAGTTAGCTGCACTGTAGTTTATGTCACCAGAGCTTTCTTTAATAAGATGACCTAGTTCTGGGTGTTCAACTTGCTGCATGCTGCCTGAAGCCTCTCCGTGATCGCATTCTTCCCCCCAAATAGGTTTGAACTCCCATTTGAACGCTCTCTTCCCTCTTTGTGCCGTCAGGCCCGGGGGAGGAAATGGGGGCCAAAGCATCGTTGGTGGAGGTTCCCGGGTCCGGCTCGACGCTGGTCACCTCTCCCACTCTGGAGAACATCCAGGCAGCATATGAAGAGGGACAGGAGGAGGCTGCCAGGGAGCTGATTGAACAAGCCTGCTGTATGGAGTGCAGTGCAGGGATGCCCCGCATCGATGGGGTGAGTTTCAACTGCACTCTGATCAGGCCATGACTGTAAGATTATGGATTATGCGTGTGTTATATCTACAGTTACAGCAACATGCTGGTAAGTCTTTATTTTGCTTTATGAAGAAAAAGATTTGACTTTGATTATACAGCAGTGTTACACTTTTGAGGCTGGATATGAGAGATCTCTACTGAATCTTGTATGACTATTTGTGTATCTGGTAATTAAGATGTTGAAATGTAATTATGTTGGTCTTTTGCCATTAAAGATTAAGGAGACCTTTCACAATGCAAATGTAAACCAAAATCTAAATTCATAACATGAGATTGGAAGCTGTGCTCACCTGATAAAAGGTGTTTAAATCAGGGATTGAATGATGTTTCTCACCAAGTCCAACTAAACATTTTTGTCTGTGAATAAATGAACTTGGTGACAGTCATTATTTAAAGCAGGCTTCTCCAAAAAAAAATTCCTCTGAGTTACTTTGACAAAATTAAAGTGTCAGAGAGCTCCTCATGTCGCCTTGAACACTGCAACATTGATTCACACAGCTGAGCTGCAACACAAGCAGCTGAATAAGCTTCTTTTATGGGAACAAAAACAAATTGATATGTAACACAAGAGTTCAGGGTTCCCCCACCAGCAGGATGGGATCTGAATAAAAAAGCACAAAAAACATCTCTCCTCCAACCAATGCTTTTTCTTCTGTGAATTACTAAATAATTTAAAGTTGTCAGGCCTTTAAAAACAGCAGGATGTGAAATTAACCGAGCGATGCTTGCCCCTGTTATGAGAACGACAGGCAGCCACACTTGAACATAAAATGTGCACGTTTGAAGGAAAATAGTGACGACTGAGTGAAACAGATGTAGACTGTCTCCAAGGTTTTTGGGTAAATCGAGCTGCAAAACAGCCGTCTCAAAGCTGCAGGTACGAGCACTTAATGAACCCTTGTTATTGACAAAGGTTGCCCACTATAAGCCAACCAGAAGGAGAAGAAGAAATCAATCAATAATATGCACTTAACAAAATATTCCTTCCTCACTAGTACCACTTAAGTGCCTTTGAGCAACTCCCAACTGCTCTCGTGGAGCTGCTAAATGGTCTGCAAATCGAAACGTGTACCAGAAAGCTCTTAGTTTGTAATGTGTAAAACCGTGAGAGTGAAAGAGAGACTTTAAGATGTTAAGGCTTCATGCACCAATATGTTAAAGTTTTTCTGAAGAAAATTCCTCAGAAAAGTCTAAGTCAGATTCATAGTGTACAATCGTTTGCCCGTGCTCCCATTTAGCGTAAGGTGAACTCCCTGCCGGCGGCCATGAAAGGGCCTGAGACTGCAGGGTCGCAGAAACTGAGGGAGAAACATGAAGTCGAGCGAATAGTAAATTATGCCAAATGACGGAGCGCGGCGGTGAAGCTGCAGGAAGTAAACGGCAAAAGCGTTGTCATTTTTAATACTGTAGCTAAGTACTAGATGTAAATAACTAACAAATATATATATTAATAAAGAAAGATGCATGGAATGACGGCTGTATGAGAAGGGCACACAGAATGCAGCCGTTTAACTGCCCTGCGTCCGATCTCAGATGCGGTCCTGGACATCTAATCATAAAATGATTTGGTACAAACATGTCAACACAAAAATGTAAGTAAGTGTTGCTCCTCAGTGTGCTTAGATTTTGTTCTTACCTATGAACAAATCCCAAATAAGAGAACATTAGTGAATGCCAGAATCTTTGAAAAGAAACTGTAAGTGGGTTTTATGAAGACATTTCTTCTTCATAAGAGTTAGTGAATGAGGCCCATGTTCTTGGTGAAGGACAGGAGATATTGAGAATAAACTTCTTTCAAGTGAATTTGTTCTTTCTTTGGCCAAGATGAGCATAGTTAGAGATTTTCTTTGGTAATAGGCATTTTTTTTGGTATGCATTTCTGCAAAAAAAAAAAATTATTTACTAGATTTGCAACTAAAACTAATGAAATGACCTCCAGTGGGTTAATTCCTACCGTCCTTTTCTCCTGTGTTTTGTGATTTGGGCCAGAAACAACATAGCCTTCATATTTCCTCTCTATTTTTGTCCTGCTTCTTGTTTTGGGCGTCTTTAGCTATTGTTTTTTTACGTGATATTTTATTATGTAAAATGTATCTTTACCCTCCAGTAGTGCAGAAGCAAAGTCATTTATGATATAGAGACTCAGAAGTGGATATAAATCCAGTTTTGAAAACACATGCTTGGGCGTAATGTAGTTAACCCCAGAGTCAGCCTTAAAGTCAATCATGGGTGTTAAAGGTTAACGGTGCAGAGCAGCTGAAACTGGACTAATGAGCTCACTCCTCTTGGTTCTGCTTAACAGCCGAGCTGCAGAGTTTTGGATGAGCTGAAGTTTCTCTATTGTTTTCTCTTGGAGGCCAGTAAGAAGTGAATTACAGTAGTCCAGTCAGATGGAAATAAAGGCATGAATCAGCTTTTCAGCACCCGTCTATTGGCTATAAATAGCCAATGTTTGGTTGTTTATGTTTCTAAGGTGGAAAACTGAGGTTTTCGTCACCTTATTAATATTGTAAAGTCTTGCTGTAATGGCTTTAATGTGTTAAGTGCCATGACCCAGTGCCTCTGTTGTGATTTGGCGCTATATAAATAAAGTTGAATTGAATTGAATTGAATTATTAATATGCGCCTTGAAACTTAGATCTGAGTCTAAGAAAACACTGTGACTTGACGCCTCTGATTTTATCCGAGAGGTTAGCTGCCCCAAATTATTCTACAACATTTCTCTTTTTGTTTTGAGGCCGACTGGGACGATTTCTGTTTTATCTTCGTTTGATTTTAGGGAATTATTGCTTTTGCATTTATTTATTGCCAAAAGACATTTAGACTCCAATGCTGACAGAAAACTTCCTCACCTTGGTGTATGGTTTGAACCAGTTTTGTGTCAGATGAAATTCTCAAGACGATTAATATCATGGTCAATTGTTTCAAAAGCTGGTCTTAGGTCTAAAAGGATCAGAAATGAGACCTTAATTTTCATCAGAATTTGGTCGGAGGTCGCTGATTGTTTTAAGTAAATGCAGTTTCAGTGCTGTGATGTGCTGTAAAGCCCGACTGAAACTCCTCCAGGCTGTATTTTACTTTGAAGAAGGAGTTTATTTGCACTGAAACTATCTTTTTAAAGTATCCTACTAATAAATGGAAGGTTGGTTATTGGCCTGTAGCTGGTCACCGCATTGACATCAAGATTGGGTTTCTTTAATAAGGGTTTTCCAATCAGCTTGTACATGCAAGTATTTATGCAAACAAACGGCCTCCCATTTCAAAAGAAATAAATCCAGATTGTTATCAAATTTACAAGCAATTTAGTTTTTGTAATGGACACAATGAGGTTTTGTTTTGGAGAAAGCTTTATCTTGGGCCCGGGACATCGTGCCTCAGTGGCGTGTTTTTTCCTGGTGCGCTCGTCTCACCGAGGGTGAACAAAAATCCCGTTCCTGCTTTTCAGTTACAACTCATCACTCAAACATTGATTACCGATGGCCATTATCAAAAGGGAAACTCATTGATTCAGTGAGAGGACACTGAATCATGTTACATGCTGCCAGTGTGACACACACACACACACACACACACACACACACACACACACACACACACACACACACACACACACACACACACACACACACACACACACACACACAGCGCGCGCGCGTGAGCCACAGCTGTGAGGGTGAGGTAATGCACATGCCATGCAGGCCTTATAATTTAAAAGCATCTTAATCTCTACAATCAACATGCTTTATGTTGTAGATTTCATTTTAAAAATGAAAACAGGCATTTTCTTTCCCCGGTCTACACACAATAACCCATAATGACAAAGTTAAACCATGTTTTTAGAAATGTTTGCAAATGTTTTAAAATTTTAAAATTTAAATTTCTCATTTATAAAAGTATTCCAACCCTTTTAGGTGGCACTCTGGTCTGGTTTATCCTCTTTGCTGTTTTGATTTTCCGGTGAAGGCAGATGCTCCGCCCACCTCTGAGCACGGTTCTGTCGGAGTTTTTCCCGTCCGCTGGCCGAGGTTTTTCTTCCAGTGAAAGGGATGGTTTTTTTTACGTGGGAATTGTTTAATTGTCGGGGTTCTCGCTACACTATTATCAGATTCTGCTGTAAGGACTGAGTGCCCTGAAATAACTTCTTTTTTTTATTATTCGATCTTGAATTGTTTAGAAAGTTAGACACCACAAAGGTCCCACAATCCAAGTCAGCTCAATTTCAGTGCCATCCAATTTTAACCACATAGCACCAAATCACAGCTTAAGTCACCTCACGGCAATTAGGTCGAGACATTATGACATTGTGACACCACCAGTGACAGTGAGCAGAAAAAACTCCTTTTTTAAGAGGAAATAACCTGTGACGGAAGCAGACCCAGAGTTGGGGGGCATCTGCCTTGACCCGTTGGCATGAGGGGAGAGAAAAAACAGCAGCATAGAGAGACAACAAACAAACATCAATGTCGGCCTCATTAGCAAGTCCTCATTAGGTCCAGTACCAGTTTCTCAGCTAGTTAAAGGTTAAAGGTTTTGGATATTCTAATGCCTCAAAGGAATTTATTCTAATTTGGCAAAAACATTGGCTACGAATGAGGAACCGATCAGCTTTGGAAGGGCAAAGGTCAAGGTCGAGGTCACTGTCACCGCACATTGTCCCATGATATCTGAGTAATGCCGAGAGAGAATGTCTTCCAAATTGGCACAAATGTTCACTTGGCATATACGATGAAGTGATTCGATTTTGGAGGTCAAAGAGAGGAGGTTAAGGTCACTGTGCCCTCACACCGTTCCTATTCTTGTGAACGCAATATCTCAGGAATGGCTTGAGGGACCTTCTTCACATTTGGAGCAAAAATGAATCTGGTGGTAACTACGACCTCACAAAACACTTTTTGGGCCATAATATTTCATGCATTAATTATGACAACATTTCACATAAATATCTAATAGGAAAACAATATTTTGATTCTTTTCTGTCCATCATTCAACACCATAACTGAGGAGTAGAAAGGGAGATTGTGATCATACTTCACACTTATGACGATACTGAATGATATTGTTTTACATGTTCTATTGCTTTTCATTCTTCTCAAAGAAAAGAATGAAAGTTTATGGGTTTACCCAATTTTTGTGCAATAAGAGGCACAGAGTTCATTCTTGCATCATTAAATATTTTTCTGTTTTCAGGGACTCAATCTTTTTATGTGTAAGCAAAGAAATACTCTTTGTTCCTGACATTCACCGTGATCTGATGGCTTTTGTTGTAATAGTGACTTAAACATGCACTAATCAATCAGCAAATTTTCTTAATGATATTCATCAGGCATTCTCCAGTCTGTCTTAAAAGCTTTTCTTACAGTTGGTTTTTGTCTCATTTATTTACCTGCAGTGCTATTTTGTGACTGATTGAAGCACTATGGGAACATGTTGCATGGTGAATTCAATTTAAATTAAAAATGTCCTACCGTGATGCTCGTTGTTGGTTGCAGTGTAATTCAGAAAGAGTGGCTGCGCTGCTGTTGTTTTTCTTTGTGAAATGCCTCCATCTCAGGCGGCAGCAGAGATGTGGCCTACTTCTGTCTGTACCCGTGTAACGGATTGGACCGTTAACATATTCCAGTTCTCCAGGGCTGTGGGAGATCAAAGGATTCTTCTTGTATCAAAAATACAAGATTCATGCAAAATTGAGCCATCTGCATGCATGCATACATTTACAAAATGCACCGATATTAATACCAGGGTAAAAGAAAACATACAGAAATGTTGCAAAATCAGTCACTGATGTCTACACAACAAAGATGTGTTTAACTAACTGATTACCTGATGTCTGTTTTGATAAGTATCACTCATTTAAGTAATTTTCCAATTTAAAATACTCCAAAAAACTGCTGGTTACATGTCATCCATTTAGCTTATTGCTGTTTTTAGTTTATTGCGTTTCCCAATGAATTTAGACACAAATATAGTAAAAATACAGCCGAACAGGAACAACTGTGCTTTAATATGTCAACTATTACACTTTTTTTTTTTACATGTCCCTTTATCACAAATCATTGATATTGACTGTGCTCCCACCTTGCTCAAAGCTGGTAACAAAAAAGGAGGCCACACACAGAAATATGCTTTAAAAGTGATATATTTAACTAAAGTTAATTAACATACTAACTGAATGGTGACGTGTGTAAGTAGAAGATTCGTCAGACACGTTTGAAGTGTATAGATGAGTGGCAACATGGTGTGAAGAAATGTTGGCTGGTGCAACAAACCAAAGGAGAGAGGCTTCTTTTAATCACCACCCGAATGGGCTGGTATGAGCAGTCGACCCTCGAAGCTCCACCACCAGCTAACTCCCGGTAGCTGGTGGTGGAGTAGCGGAGCAGACCAGGGCAGGTTGAGCGGGTTGGGTCGTCACAGCTGACCAGGGGAGGCTTACAACCACGAAGCAGTAATTCTGATGTAAGTGCTCTCATTGCGTGTTTTGTTGCAGGTACGTCTCCTGTGTGTCGCCACTCAGCACGGTGACCAACAGAGTGTGTGTTACCTCCTCAAAGAAGCCTGTGTCACGATGCCCCAGGAGCCAACCAACAGCAACCCCGCCATCATGGCAGCGTACTACGGCCACACCAGCCTGGTCAAAGAGCTGCTGGACTCCATACCTGGTAGGAGGAAGAGATCCAGTTCAGTATTCATGATATATGAATTACTGCTGGCCTTTTGCTTAAAACATGCCTTTACCAACCAAAGGCCAGTTGAAGTTCTACAGCTGTGGAACAATGAGTTAATGAGAATGAATGCTTCTAAAAATTAAAGAAAGGGCACTCAGCCAGTTTTACGTCAAAGTCAGTCTCCTAGTTTTGGTTACCCAACATGTGAAACTGTTGTGATTCTAGAGGAGCTGTGACAAATCTGAAAGAATAGCCTGATGATGTCATAGTGACATTCAAATTCAAGCAAACTCCGCAATATTTGCGGGAATTTTTTTAATTTTTTTTTTAGAATTTCTGTGATTTTTCCGCAAAAAATTTAAAAAGTGCATAAAGTAAGTGTTTTCAGACAAAACTCACTTTAATAACACAAATAACTCCTCATTTACAATCAGAAGGCTCTGCTCCTGTTTTCTCATCAACAAATAAAACTCACCCGAGGAAACCGGAACAAGAGGAAAAACTGAAGTGATGGGGTTTGCAGAACATGTGGCCTTCACATTAAAATTTTAGAATGAAATATCAAAGGAAGTGATTACATATTTGCTTTATACTAAAATCATTTTAATCCTACGTCCAGCTGTCAGAGACGTCTCTTTGTTTGTTTCATCCAGCAGGTCTATGTGTTGAATGAACATGAATTAAACAGCATCTAAAGCTCTTATTTTGAAAGGCTGATGTAGTCGTTGTTTCTATATTCCAGTCACAGACGGTCTGTTCTGGAAACATACGCAGCTTTTTTTGTAACTTTGAGCCCCATTGTTCTCTAAGTTCAATAAGTAAATAAAAAAAGATTAGAATTAAAACATTTCTATGATGTGCAGCATGATTATTATCAGAGGAAGTGATTACATATTTATTCCTTTATCAGGTAGGGCTTTAAAAAAAACTAATTTTTCTTTCCCGACTTGCGATTTTACCGCAATTTTACACACAAAAAAATATTTTTGTTTAGAAAATCTGGCACAAAATCAAACATTTTTGATCGCAACAAATACAAAAAAACTCCCCTAAATCCTAGAGTGACTGCTTGATTATTTCCTCAACACTGAAAAACACCATCGCTGATAAAACGATGCTCGTGTGACTGATGTTGGGTGTGTGTCTCCTGTCAGGCCCGTGTCTGCGGAGAGACATGCTGAACTGGATGCTGGCCACATCTTGCCAGCAGGGTCACCTGGATGTGGTTCGTCTGCTGGTTCACGACTACGGTGCCGATGCCAAAGACTGCGCCATCCACAGCGGTGAATTCGCCGTCATCACCGGGCTGCCGTTGTACGCTGCTGCAAAAGAAAGTACGGCGACACACACACACGTGATCACGGACAACATCTTGAGTTTACTGATTCAACAGGTTCTTTCAAAAAGTATCCAACTCCTGCATTTGTGACATTAAAATACTGTTTCCTCATTGTTACCTTCAGAAAGTTATGAATGATGGAGTCATGATGATAACACTGCACTTCAAATGATAACATCTGCTCTGAAATGGTGTGTGTGGTATAAAAATAAAGAAAGGATACATCGTTGTAGTCCACAGGGTTTAATATTACAGAAGTATAGCTGGATTTATAATCCACACAAACTACTGCAGCAGTGCCACTACCGATATCTATAGCATAGATTTTATTTTAAGCTTCAGCATCAGATTTGGCCTGTTTTGCCTCTGTAGCCTGAACAGATGGAGTGAGTCGTGCGTTCTGTGTTTCAGGTAACGAGGAGATCGCTCGTTTCTTGCTGAAAAATGGAGCCGGATTCTCCTCGTACACCCTGGTGGACCATCCGGCCTTCAGCAAACATCTCCTCAGACTCGACCTGCAGGAGACCTCCAGTGCAGACGGAGATACGGTCTGTGTTTCTGAACCAATACATGTGACTCTTTTAATAGGAGAACATCGTTGTTAATCACAATTGACATTTTGTATCGTTTCACTTTTGCCGTTTGGTTTTTGGCTTTTGAGCCCAGCGTGTGAAGAACGGTGCTGGATGACTGACAACTTACAGAAACAGGAGGTTACATGAAAAGTTACTGTATTATTCATTGTCCGAGATTTTCTGAAACATGTCAGGAGTCTCCATCACCAGTTTCCAGAGTTTGACACCAAATTCGATGAGCCACGTCGATTTTATGTGATCGCAAATTCCCGCCGACCACTGGTCACAGAAACATGAGACTCTGGTGCTGATGTTG
The DNA here is from genome assembly GCF_029030835.1 of Brachyistius frenatus. NCBI lineage: Eukaryota > Metazoa > Chordata > Actinopteri > Embiotocidae > Brachyistius > Brachyistius frenatus. Next base: position 1,354,978 of record NW_027210699.1, read on the forward strand.
ATTAAGAGATGCACCATGACATACTTACTCAGGAAGGATGTTGCTTCCTGCTGCTCAGTGATCATCACTCTGTTTGTGCAAGAAAACGATATATACGTAAATGCATGAAGAGCAAAAGAGAGAATGGCTAAAGGATGTTTCATTGGCCTTTATGTCTTTTAAGCTTGTTTTAAGTTTGACTAACTGGTTAGTTTCATCTGGTTTATTAAACAGATATAACTGCGTTTCATCTGCATAGTGATAGAAATATATGCGGTGCTACCTGGTAATATTTCCTAACTTGTATATCTTATATATTGCATGTATAATTTTAAAAATATCAGATCTACCACAGAGCGTTGTGTTATGGCTAAAGCAAACTTACATTTAATGTCTGTCAGTGAATGAAGAATTGACACGATGTCCTTGTGAGCTGACAGGTTTATTACATGCTTTAACAGGTTGCGCCACATAGTTCCAGTTTCACAATGATTATGATTCCAAATATTTTAAAGTTTATTGAAATTGTTTTTTACTTGTTCACTTTGACATACAAGTAAAGCTAAATTATTATAATTCATAGTTTTCAATCAGTTTTTATGAGTATAATTGAGTAATTCTACCTTGTTCTCAGCTTTCTTCATGCAATCCTGTCCTCTGTGATTGTGTGTGTTTGTATGTGTGCAGGACGTCGCTGTGTCTTGGAGTGGTCTGCAGTTACCGTGGTTGGACCTGGACTGGTTCATGGATGTCTCCTCTCGAATCACCCACCTGGATCTGTCCTCCAACAGCCTGACGTCTCTTCCCTCTGTGGTGCCCTGGGGTCTCATTCACCTGAGGACTCTGGATCTCTCTGACAACCAGCTGAAAGAGCTGCCAGAGGCTCTCAACTCCCAGCAGATCATCTGCTCCAGGTACAGCAGGGCGTTTGCTGGGATACAATACATATATCATTTATACAATACAATATATTTGGACCGAATCGATGTCCTCCATCTGAATGTTTTCTGTCTTACCAACTGTCTGATATCTATTAATATCAAATTCAGCTGTGGTTCCATAACATAGTTATGAGAAATGGGAAAAAAATAACAGTGCAGTATAACCTCAAATACTGGCCTGAAGTACAATTTTGATATACTTAAATGTTTTAATATATATACATTTTATCTGAAGGATACACATTTAGTTCTGCATAAAGTAAAAAAAAATGTAATAACCTATATACAGATACATTGTAAAAGGCTACTTACATGTTTATGAATTAGTAACACAAATTTTTTTACTATAATATGATCGTGACAAAGACTCTTTTCTCATTCGTAATAACTACTTGAAGTGTATTTTGGTTATAATTTTTCTATGGTTGTGTAATTGTTTTTATTCAATAAAGTAAAATACTTTAAAAGTTAAAGTTTTGAATGTGGAACTTTTCCTTATAAGACTTTCGATGCATTGTTTTGTTTGATAGTTTTACTCATGCAAATGATGAAAATATGTCTTCTGTTGCTGTCAAACATAAAATCCCAAACCTGCCTTATTAGAAGGTGTAATGAAAAAGTCCAGAGACAGTTCCTGTTGAGCACGAATGGAGCACAGCACAGTAATTCAGGTGGAGCAGAGGGAAGCAATAACTGTAACTCAGCACCTGTGTTGATCATGGGTGATGGTTGTAGACGGGCGACGAGGCCCTTAAATTGCTTCAGAAAGGCTGCTGATATGAAGCAAAGAGCCAGCTGAGGTGTTTCGAGAAGTATTCGCATTTCAAGACGGACAGAACGTAACTATCTCAGACCGAAGAAGGCGATGAGGTCAGGAGAACCACCAGGAGGGTTAACAATCGGTTGTGTGCTCTTTGCTCAAGTTTCAGGTCGATACTAAAATGGCAGGTTTGGCCGTCCCGGTGGCCACGTGAGCACGACAGGAGCCGTCTCTGAACTTTTCTTTCTGTCCCTTGCAGATAATCCTGTAAATACAAAGCTTCCCCCTGCTGTCCGTCATTTGTGTCTCATTTGGCTGAAAGCCTTGATTGGACTTTTTGTGTTAATCAAGCTGAACATGTCTTGAAGGTGATACTGTACTGGACATGGAGATGGAATTGATGAGTGCTTAAGTATTCCCTCATCAAATGCTTTTACTTTGACACTAGTACAGTAATATCTGACTTTATAAGTGCATTACTAAAAGTAACCTCTTGTCTCCTGTAGAGGAAACTGGCAGCTCTCTCCTCTCAACCTCCCTTTTTTCTGTCCTTTTTCTGTCCTTCAGTCTGCAGCAGGTGAATCTTTCTCAGAACCAGCTGAGTGTTTTACCAGCTGGACTTCTCCATCTGAACAACATCCAGAAGCTCTCTGCTGCCAAGAACCAGCTCACAGTCCTGTTTGACATCCCTGCTGGTAGGTTTCTACTCATCTTACTGTATATTTACCTACAGCAAGATAATCTTAGCATAGATTGGATATATATTTAAAGAATGCATGAAATAAATTGCTGTCCATTGTATGGTAACCCTGACATTAGCACCAGTGTGGAGCTCAGCCAGAAAACTACAGCTTTGCAAGCTGTTTCCAATGCAGCAAAACTGGCACTCAATAAAAACATATCCTGAGACACAAGTGGAGTGATTGATTAGCATTTTTAATCACCGTGGTTCACGTTGGCCTAGCAGGGTTGAAGGCTCACTGGTTTCTACCAATAAAACACATATATACATTTCTGTGACTTTTGAAATCAAAAACTCCAAAAGAAAACAGACAAATAATGAGCTCTAGCTACATCATTGCATTTCAAATGCTGCTCCCACATGCGTCAGAGAAACATTTTTTTTTTTTTTTTTTTTTTTTACTGAATATGGATGGAAGAATTGCCGGTCCTCTGCATGTTAGTATCCATGACCTGCATGACATGCAACCTGTCTTCAAAAACTCCTACAATCTGGGAAATATCATGAAATAGTTTGTGTTTAGTGGTTACTTGTAAGTTATAAAAGTGAACCGATGAAACGGTGACTACGTAACAGAAGAGCTCCACTCGTCTGTGGAGTAATTATCTTTAGTCATCAGTCTATGAATCTTGGAGTCTGAAATGTAAAAAAAAATGTCCGCCACATTTTTTCCTACATCCAAAGTGATTTATTCTATTATGTGGACCAACAGTCTGAAACCCAAAGATATTTAGTCTACAATGATATAAAAGAGAAAATGTAGAGTTCACGGCACCAGAGAATGTTTAGAATTATTTCTTGAAAAAAAACAACCCATTTCCGTTTGTTCTTGTTAACAACATGATTGGATTCTGATCATTATCCTGATGTGGGTTATTATTAGCCTGACGTTACCAGAAACCAAATAAATGTGGGTTGTTTCCAGGCAACTAATCCTCAGGGTATGTACCTTGGGTTAATTTTGAAACTATTAGAGACTTTAACCAATTGACAGTGATCACCATTTACAAAATGTAGTTTAACAAAATTGTACCAAAGCCGCCAACGCTTCTACAGGTCTAATTCAGAGTTTGCTTGTGTTGTCGAATTCCCTTATTTCAGACACTAACTGGATCGGTCTCCGTAAGCTGGAGGAGTTGGATGTGTCTGATAACTGTCTGACCAGTATGCCCACAGCAGTTATGCGCTGTTTGAAGTCCCTGAGCTTCCTCAATGTAAACAGGAACAAACTGAGCACCTTCCCGGACCCCTGGGCATGCCCACTGGTAAGAGGCCCAGCTGATCATCACCCACTTTATGTTTTCCTTTTAATTAGAATATAATATTATGGTTGATGTTGTCCAGGTTTGAAACTATAGATATTACCGTGTGAAATTAATTTGATGACATATTTAAATATAATTGTGCAAGAGTATTATTTATTTACCATCTACAGGTTTTGGTTCACTCAATCATTGGTTGTTTTTCAGTGTTTCATCATCAAGCTGTGAAAGAGGCTTTTCCGCCTTTCTACACCACAGATAACAATTTAGGTGGACAATCAATTGTCACACAAAATAATCTGAAAAACTGCATTGTGTTCCAAAAATGTGTACAAGTGTCTTTAATTATGAATGTTTTTCTGGGGAGTCGCAAAGTTTTGAGAGACTGATGGTTTTTAGTTTCGGTCTTTTCCTTGGAAGAAAATTGTAAAATAGCACCAGACAGAAGATAGCACGATTGGAAAGTAAATAGCTGAAAGCCTTGATTGGATTTATGGATTGTGCATTATAACAAGAGATGGGCTACATGGAAAACATTGATGCTTGGCAACTATCACAACATTATCTTAATATTGATGTATACAGTTGTGGATAAAAACTCTTACAGAAAAAAAAGAAAAACCCTCAAATTTCTCCAAAACACTTTGGAAACTGACAAAAGTGTGACTGTCCTCCATGATGGTTTATTCAATATCAAATAAAAAAAAATAAAAAAAGATGAAAATGGCAACGAAAAAAATGATGGGACGTTCTGACAGAAGCATTGTTGCTTATCAATAAGCATTTTCATTCCTGTCTGGCTTTTTAATGGTTTTCTTTCACCTCCTGGGTCGCCTGCCCGCTGTTGCTCAAAAAGCACCGGATGGTGTGATCAGAAACTGACGTACCTCATCCCATCTTCCTGTTGCATCCACGTCCAGAGAGTTTGGCTACAGTCCCATGGACCTTTACCTTTTTAATAATATGCTAACGATGATACCAAACAGCAGAGTGACCACTTCTCTCCTTTTAATAAAGCTGAATTACTGATTACAAGATTGAAGACATTGGTGATACCAATTAGAGACATTAATTGATTTAATTAATCCAGGGCTTTATAAAGATATAAACACAGCCTGGCAACGGAAATCTTAATGTAATATGATTTTTTTTTTTAAGAAACAGTGGGTAAATTAAAATGGTATTATAATTCATAACACAAATTGAGAATCTTCTGCCTTGTCCGCCACAGAAACAATGCAAAGCTTCTTCCAATGTGATTGAGAATCTTCCAAACACCATCTCCATCTTCTGGAGGACTCAGTTGCAGGAGGTGGACTTCTCTCACAACAGCCTGAAGGAGCTTCCATCATATATCTTTGAACTGGAGGTAAGAGCCATGTATAACAATGTCTGCATCAAGCTGGAGTGAAATTAATAGTCTAAAATGTCTGGATTTAAAAAACAGACCCACATTAGTAGCCAGACACCTCTGTGATGTGTAGAATAACCTCCAGATGGCGCTGCTGCTGAGTGTTTGACTCGTTTCATACACACAGCTACTTCAGTGCACCAGTGCAGAGATGATTAAAAAAAAAAACACTTTGTCTTTTTGTTTTGAATGTGAATACATTTTGAGTTTAAATATTGCTTTTAATTTAAATCATGAAATGTAATATTCAAAATGGACGTTTCATTTGAATTCTATATTTATGTAGTTTTTTAGACAGGTGCTGTCCCGGATAAACATTCCTTATATCAGAACACCTGACAATGTTAGACCACCTGAAAAGTGTATTGTGTCATCCATCTCTGTCAGATCCCTTTTAAATCCTCCCATTGTAGTCACTTTATGTTTGGAAAGATGTTGCTATAGCTACACGCGTGGCCCGTCCACCCGTACTTGAGAATGCAATATCGCAGTCACGCTTCAGGCAATTTCTTCAATTTTGGCACAAATGCAGTTAGCAACGATGAACTGACTAGATTTCGGGGGTCAAAGGTCAAGGTCATTGTAACCTCATGTTGTCGCATTGCTGCAAACCTCTGCAGTGTCGTCAGTGCACCCAGAGGGAGAGCGAGCGAGACTCACCGATGAAAAAACAACACTCAGAAAAGCTGATTGTTTTTATATTCAATTCATTATGAAGTTTAAAGCGGCGCGTTCCCTTTGTGTTGTCCAGAGTTGATGGTATCATGACGCAGGTATCATGGTGGTGATCCTGCCGAGTTCTGCCTGTTACATACACCGAGCAGGACCACGCTCGGCTGAAGGGAAACTGTCAGACATTGTAACGAGCTGCCTGCTGTTTAAATATGATGTAACCGTCTCTGTTAGTCGCATCAATAATGATAAATCACATGAAGTCTGCAGTTTTGGAACATTTTGAGTCATCAGTGTTTTATTAGACTCAGTAATATCATTTCATTGTTACGATTGATCTGAAATTTACTAGATTTCCTTAAATAATCCTAATATTTAAAATGTGGTCTCTACTTTGGATGCAGCATTTTCGATCAACTGCAGGCTTAACTGTCCCTTAACCATCCCAACTACGTGCCTAACCCTAACTTAAACCTAAACCTAAACCAACCTCAATCTAAACCTAAACCTAAACCAACCTCAACCTAAACCTAAACCAACCTCAACCTAAACCAACCTCAACCTAAATCTAAACCTCAACCTAAACCAACCTTAACCTAAACCAACCTCAACCTAAACCTAAACCAACCTCAACCTAAACCAACCTCAACCTAAATCTAAACCTCAACCTAAACCAACCTTAACCTAAACCAACCTCAACCTAAACCTAAACCAACCTCAACCTAAATCTAAACCTCAACCTAAACCAACCTTAACCTAAACCAACCTCAACCTAAACCTAAACCAACCTCAACCTAAACCAACCTCAACCTAAATCTAAACCTCAACCTAAACCAACCTTAACCTAAACCTAAACCTCAACCTAAACCAACCTAAAACTAAGGCCTTACTGTATGTTCTCTCAACGAAGAAATGCTGACATAACAATACTGCACGCTAAAATAGAAAGACTTGTGTACTTGTGTTCCAGATGTTGTTCTTGTGTTCCAGGTGTTGTACTTGTGTTCCAGATGTTGTTCTTGTGTTCCAGATGTTGTACTTGTGTTCCAGATGTTGCTCTTGTGTTCCAGATGTTGTTCTTGTGTTCCAGATGTTGTACTTGTGTTCCAGATGTTGTTCTTGTGTTCCAGATGTTGTACTTGTGTTCCAGATGTTGTTCTTGTATTCCAGATGTTGTTTTTGTGTACCACCTCTCTCTACTCTGAGTCCATCAGTGTGTTCTCTCTGTCAGTACAGAACCATCAGAACACTACAAGTTCCAGGATGAATCACTCAGAACGCTCCAGAACAAGAAGTGTGAAACTCTGAACACTTTCCACCCTAAACGGTCGCCATCTTGGCTCTGTAGTGGAAGGGGGTGGGGCCACCGACATAGAGGATTTTCAAATTAAAAGCGTGTGAGGAAGCTGCAGCTGTTCCTGAACACAAAGTGTGTCTTTTCCACTGCTGCTGCTGGACAGAAGAATCAGTGTGTTTATTGAGTGTTAAAACAGAGGACACAAAAACATGTTGATTTCTGGGTAAAATAATTAAAGCTGCAGATATTTTGGAGGCTGATGTGGTCACATGATGAGGTCATTTCTAGTAGTATGTGATTTGAAACAACACCAGTCTGTGAAAACTCCTGCTATATACCAGTCAGAGACCTGACATGAAGAGCACTATTAGTTAGTGTACTGAGGGAGTACGTCATCTGGAAGCAGAACTCGTCTTCCACAGGGACCCTCAAATAGAAGCTGTGTAATTCAGAAAAGTATTAAAATGTCTTCGTCATATTTTACTGGCTCGACTTTACAACACTGTAGTCAGGTCAGGTCAGGTAGCTGTGCTGTGGCAAACTTTATTCCTTACGATACAGTCAGCCAACCGTCTGCCCGTGAAAGGAAATTGTAAATGTGTGTTATCTAACCTCTCCTCCCCCTCACTCCCCCGTCAGGCTCTGGTCTCACTGAGATTGTGTGGGAACGCCATTGCATCACTCCCGGCCCCCAACAAGTGGCAGTGCTCTCAACTCAAGACTCTCGATCTTTCCAGGAACCAGCTGGGCAAGTAGGTCAACGGAACCACACTTCCTTGTGTATACAGGGTCTGCTGTGACTTCACAACACCGTGGAGTTCAATAAAAACACCACGTGCAAAGAAATATGCAGCTTTGAAAGGAGTTGGAGGTGGAAGATGTCCGCCGTGACCAGCGTGGTTTTAGGTTGTCTGTGAATGTGATTTATCCGGAGCGCCTTCAGGTGAATCTCATCAGATTTGTACCAAACGTTCACTCAGACTCAAGAATGAACCGATTCAATTTCGAAGGTCAGAGGTCACTGTGATCGCACGTCTGTAGAATTCGTAGCTTCTTTGCAGCAACGTCTATATCTGAAGCATCGTCACATTACTTTTAAATCTAAATTATATGAGTCTGGACAGGCGGACGGATTCATAATATCCAACCAACTTCACTGGTTGGTGAAGGCATCAAAAAGGGAGGTGGTAATTTGAGTTTGTAAAACACTGGGAATCATTTAAATCATTAACTACATATTCGTCTAATAATTCAATTCTCTCTTGCTTATTGTTTTTTAGAATTTTTTAATGTCAGGAAAATTGTCACATTTATAGATATGACTGAAATGAATCATAATAAGCTAAAACCAACACCCGTCACTCATCTCTCCTTAATGATGTTGGACTTTTTGTCTCCTTTAGAGTAGAGGAGGGGCCCAAATCTCGGAGACTGGCCTTTCTGACAACATGGAACAGGAGGGATCCAGACCAAGGTACGTCTGCTTTACACACATCCATATAATTTGAACCTCGATTGCAACAAATAAAATAAAGTCAATCATTGAAAAGCATTTTTGTGAAAAGCTTGTGATTTTGCTCTGTCTTCGCCGTACTTTAAACTTTAAACTAAATACGCAACATGTTTTTAATCCCAAGAAGTAAGATCTTCCTGTGATGATTTTTGTCTTGATTTTATGCTTTTAATACATTGACTGTCTATTGTAATAGCTTTTTTAATTAAAGACATTTCTCGGTAATGTTGGCCTGTTTCACCGTTGATTCATGTCGACACTAATCACTATTTTCACACTTTTTGCTGGTGTCTTTGATTTTACCACCACTGTAGTTTTTAATCAACTTTGTTGATATCATTTTTTTATACACTCAACTTCATAGACCTTTTTTTTACATTGATGACAGAACTATAACTTTTGAATATAAGTACAGTCGAGTGACGCTGCAGAATTTCTCATCCCTTGTCAGTTCCAGGTTTTTGGTGTTACAAATTTGAAATGAAAGTTTTTTTTTTTTAAGTTTTCAGGCTGCCAAGAAACCACTTCTGTGGAAGTTGCAGCTGACTTGTTATTTTTCTCTAGAAACGCTTGGCACAAACTTGTTCTTAGTTTGCTCTAAACTGAATCTGTGAGTTGCTGTGTGTGTTTCAAGGCGCATGTTGTGACACTCCGCCTTGCTCTGTTTTTTTGCCAGTATGTCCCATTCAGTTTCCCATTCTTCTGCGGGACTCACTGGAAGTGCTTTTCCTGAATGACAACCAGCTGGAGTGTGTTCCCCAGTCAGTGTGTGGTCTGCACAGCCTCACTGAGCTCTACCTCTCCAAGTGAGTACCTCTGACTGCCTGCCAACCTTCAGCTGTGCGTCATCCTCCACAGTTCTCCCTCTGTCGCAGTGATGTCATTGGCATAAACTTTGGTAAATTTATAATCCCCGAAACTGTGTTTCTGTCATTAACAAGTGATGTCTGGGAGGTGCCAGAGCCAATCCTGACCCTTCCCGGGGCCCTGAGCAAAGTTCTGCCAAATTCTCACGGGTCCAATATGACCCATGACAGTTTGGCACAATGTAAACCTTTTGCAAAATGGTAAAACGCAATTCAAGCTAGCTCCCCTGAATGTCGCTTTACACATTTTCAAATAGGAAATACTATTTATTACTGTACTGAATACGTGATGCTTACTATTTACTGAGCTGTAACCCTAGACTATATTTACAAGTGGATGCAGCTTTTGGGTCTGACAAGTTAAGCCACTGTGGAAATGCCACCAAGGGCTGCTAGGGGTTGACTCCAAAAAGCCTCCATGGACTCCCATTGAGTCCCATTATAAATATTTATCGACTTTGTCTTTTATATGACAAAGTCGATAAATATTTATAATATCAGTGTGGTGTCTTGAGCTGAACTCAGCTGATCAGGGTTCTGGTTGTCTTTCTAAAAATAGTTCCATAAACAGTCAGATATTAGGCCTCAAAGAGGGGTCTAGTTGGGGGCATGTCTCCAGAAATGGTCAATTCTGATAATGGCTGAAATTAAGTATTCTAGACTTCAAAATGGCCGTCCACAAACCAATGGGTGACGTCACAGGTTGCATCAGGCTGGCTTTCTTTGGGGTGCAGTGCAGCTCCTGTAGTTACAGACTTATTTCACTGTAGGGGAGCTACTGTTTCTGTCTGTGCCCAAGGTTAAATATAAAACAGCCATTCAGTGTGCTAGAAAATGTCCCTCTCCTAAAAGAGATGCATAAAAAGAGAGCTCCAAACTTAAGCTCATCAATTCCTATCAGGCAACCTTACTTCATTTTTTTTTTTTTTAGCACTTGCGCTGTCTACCGCATACGTCAAGCTCAGTATACCCAATATATTGTATTGAATTTGGATGGATAAAACATAGACATCAGTTCAAAACAATAACGTCATCAGTTTTAAAAAAAATCAGTTGCAAAGGTCAAAAAAGTTCAAAAAATACAAACAATAGAAGAGGCTTGTTTTTTTCTTTAACACTGAAGAAGTCTTTCAAACTTTATTTTGCCATAAAAAGAAAAAACATTAAAAGTAGCTTTGACTATTATGAAAAACAGATAATAAAGTAAGACAACAAAACAAATATTTTTGGGTGGGCCGTGTTTGTTAGTTCACTCCCTGGGGATCACTGCTCGGTATGAGGTCAATTCTCCTGCTCCAGCTATTCGCAGCTGTTCGCTCCAAGAGACGATTTGTGCTGCTCTCACATTCTCCCCACAATAACTTAATTGTTTGGAAGTCATGAATTTTCTTGTTGCTGCCAAAAAACAACTGCAGCAACATATTCAGTATATCTGACTGTTTCTTAAAAGCTGGTCGAGGGACTCTGCTGGCTTCTCTCAATGAAGGCTCATGAGGGATAAATAGTTCAATTTTGCTACCAACTATCCAAATAACTTAGACTCTGCTGCTCTTCGTGTTGATCATTGAGTCGTGTTCTCTTGTTTTGGGAACAGTAATCCCGGAATCCAGGAGCTTCCAACAGAGCTCGGTCAGCTCTGCAATCTGTGGCAGCTTGACATTGAAGACCTTAACATCACCAATGTCCCCAAGGAAATAAGGAAAGAAGGTACAGACCAAATAAAGAAACGTCAGTTGACTATTGAAAATGAAGTTTGGCTCAAAAAATATTGAACTGGGTGATAACTTGATTTCAGCTTCATTTGTTGCTAAATCGTCAGTCTCACTGCTCTTGTCTGTTGACTCAATTCTTACTTTGTGGACTTTACGGGAGTTTAATCTGTTGCACCTGTAACAATACATTTTTTAGATACTGCACACCTGACCATGTCTTGTATTAAATCATAATTTTTAGAATGATTACATTAGTCAGATACATGTCAAGCATTCTAAAATTTAACTTAAGTACTTATACATAAAATGTCCCTGTAATGTTATGTACTGTATTTGACTTGTCGCAGCAGTGGCACCAATCTGTAGTTTTTTGGTTGCTGACACTGTAATATTTAATTCAGTTTTATTTATATAGCGCCAAATCACAGCACAGGTTATTTCATTGTTTAGTATTTTAGTCCTTACAACAGAACAATTCAACAATTCCCACATAAGCTCGGAGGGAAAAACTCCTCTTTAGGGGAGAAAAACCTCCAACAGAGGGAAGAAAAACTTCCTTTAACAGGAAGAAACCTCCGACAGAACCAGACTCAGAGGTGGGCGGAGCATCTGTTAACAGAACCAGGCTCAGAGGTGGGCGGAGCATCTGTTAACAGAACCAGGCTCAGAGGTGGGCGGAGCATCTGCCTCAACTGGTTGGGGTGAGAGGAGAGCAGAGAGAGAAAAGGACAGCATAGAGATCCAAAACATGAAGTGTTGGTTGCAGAGCAGAGACAATCAAATCATAATGTCATATTCTAAAAAAATCACATCTTGACTTGTCTGTGTTTTTTCAGGTCCTGCATCGGTGCTGGCTTTCCTCCGAGCACAGCTCCGGAAAGCAGAGCCCTGTAAACTGTTGAAGATGCTTCTGATTGGTCCACCGAGGCAGGGCAAGACAGCCCTTCTGGAGGCTCTGCAGTCCGGCAAGGCGTCACCCTTCACCCCAGCAGAATGTAGCATCTCTACCTCCACCTGGGAGCTGGACAAACCCGGTAGAGGCAAAAACAACGTGAGAGAAACACATACTGGACATGTACTGTACACACAAACAGACACAGATGGTACATGATCTTCATCTTAGACCATAGAAACTACTTTTGGAAGTGGTTTACAATCCAATAACTTCGTGATGCATCAATCTAATTAGCTTGTTGATTTATGTGGCTGTTCAGTACTGAGACCATTCCCAACTGAAATCACACTTATTCATACCTTTTGGCATGTCAAAGAGACTTTTAGCCATTTCACTGCATTTTGGTCCAGACTGTTTTCTATTCAATCGATTGCCGTGAAGCTTTACGGACATTCATGGTCTCCAGAGGATGGATCATAATGACTGTGATCCCTTAACTGCTATGCTGCAGCTGCAGGCCTATGGAGCGATAGGAGTGCCATAACAAATAGTAAATCTGCAAAAGAATAAGAAATATATAGATGAATAAATACAAAAATGTGGATATATAAAGACAAATAGCAAATTTTAAAAGAGTATTGCCTTTGCTGTTCCCATATTGCTTTTGCTTTTTCCTTGATTGTCTTTGCTTTTCTTGTATTCCCGTAAGACAATATGGAAAAAGCCAAAGCAAGACGGGAAAAGCAAAGACAAAGCTCTTTTAAACTATGTTATTTGTTTTTACATTTGCAATTTTTTTTATTCATTTTCTTTATATTTCACATTTATTTCATTGTTCTTCCATCCATCATCTAAACCCACTGTATCCTGACCAAGGTCATGGGGGGCGGGAGTCTATCCCAGCTCACTTTTGGTGAAGGTGAGGTAAACCCTGGACGGGTATCTCCTTATTCTTTTACAGAATAACACTTTATTATTGCATTCCTGTTGCTCCATACAGACACACACAAACACACAATAGATTACTATGAAATTTGGGACGCACTTTTCTCTTGGGATGAATTGTAATCCGCTGATACAATTTGTCCAAAAGTGCAGTTTATCACCAAATATCTACAAAACAGCCCTGACGAATCTGAGACTACTGAAGATAGTTTGTATTTGTTTCAAATATAACACAAAATGTTTCATTGCAAATGATTATATTAGCTTGACAAATTTGATTGAAAAATGTAATTTACACAAATTTCCAAATATTTTAGTGTGTTTTTGGTGTGCCGTCTTTAACAATAATGCCAACGTGCACTCCGGCTGAACACCTGATGATGCACGTTATTCCAAAATGCTTTGACAATGTTCCAAAGAGCTTCCTGTGATGTCAGGAATGTTTAGCACTCTCCGTTTTTTAGTGATCCCCCTAAAGAGGAAGAATAAATGAGGTTTAGGTCAGCTGACCATGGAAGAAAATCCATGACTTTCAACTTCTTTGGTCTTTAAGTAGCTCTTGCAAAACTTTAAGGTCTGTTTGGGGTCATCTCACTTCTGCAGTATGAAATCTTCTCCAGAAAGATGCAAACCAGAAGGTACAGCATGTTTACTTCACCTCGACACAGATGTCCAACTTATATTACATTACATTTCATTTATCTGACGCATTTATCCAAAGCCTCTTACAATTAGTACATTTCAACCATGAGGGTACAAATTCAGAACAACAAGAATCAAGAAAATGCAATTTCATCCAGAAAGCCAAACTACAAAGTGCTAAAAGTAAGTGCCATTTTAAGCACTACTAAAGTTCTACTGTTCAAGGTAAAGTCTGAAGAGTTGTGTTTTTAGTTTGCGGCGGAAGATGTACAGAGTTTCTGCTGTGCTGATGTCGTTGGGGAGCTCATTCCACCATTTAGTAGCCAGGACAGCAAACAGTCGTGATTTTGTAGAGTGTTTAGCTCGCAGCGAGGGAGCGACAAGCTGATTGGTAGATGCAGAGCGGAGGGAGGGGCTGGGATGTAAGGTTGGACCATGTCCTGGATGTAGACTGGACCCGATCTGTTCGCAGCACGGTACACAAGTACCAATGTTTTGAAACGGATGCGGGTGGCTACTGGTAACCAGTGAAGGGAGGAGAGGAGGAGGAAGAGGAGGAGGAGGAGGAGCGGAGTAGTGGAAGTGAATTTAGGAGGTTAAAGACCAATTGAGCTGCTGCATTCTGGACGAGCTGCAGAGGTCGGATGGCACTAACAGGTAGACCTGCCAGGAGGGAGTTACAGTAGTCCAGACGTGAGATGACCAGAACCTGGACCAGAACCTGGACCAGAACCTAGACCAGAACCTGCGCCACCTTCTGAGTGAGAAGTGGACATATTCTCCTGATGTTGTGCAGCATGTGGTAGGAAAAGCCATGCGAGTGAATGACAGAGCTGAGAGAGTCGGTGTACAGAGAGAAGAGGAGGGGACCCGGGACGGAGCCTTGAGGGACACCAGTAGTGAGAGGACAAGGTTCAGACACAGATCCTCTCCAAGTTACCCGGTAGGTGAGGTCGTTGAGGTAGGATGAGAACAGGGAGAGAGCCGAGCCTGAGACACCGAGGTCCTGAAGGAGGAAAGAAGGATCTGGTGGTTCACTGTGTCCAATGCAGCAGAAGGTCTAGAAGGATCAGGACAGAGGACAGAGAGGCTGCTCTAGCAGTGTGAAGCTGCTCAGAGACAGAAGGAGGACTGTCTCTGTTGAGTGGTCTGTTGAAACCAGACTGGTGGTCAAGAAGGTTATTATGGTGGAGATAGGAGGAGAGTTGGTTAAAGATAGCTCGCTCCAGAGTTTTAGAAAGAAAGGGAAGAAGAGAGACGGTCTGTAGTTGTTTACTTCAGACGGGTTGAGGGGGGGTTTCTTCAGGAGAGGGTTCACTCTCTCCTTCAGAGAGTTCAGGAAACAGACCGTTGACAGAGAAGTGTTCATGAGATGGAGAGAAAAGGAAGAAGGTCTGGAGCAATAGACTGGAGAATGTGAGATGGGATGGGGTCAGGGGGGGCAGGTGGTTGGGGAGGTGGAGGTTACCAAGGTAACAACTTGATTGGGAGACGGGGGGGGGGGGGTGAAACAGGAAAGCGAAGGGGATGAAGATGACGTTGTTATGGAAGCTGGGTTTGAAAATGAGGAGCGTATGTCATCTATCTTTTTAGTAAAGTAGTTGACAAAGTGGCTTGATGGAAGGATGGAGGGTGGGTCAAGGAGGTTGGAGAAGATGGAGAATAGCTTTTTGGGATTGGAAAATGAGGATTGAATTCTGGTTAGGTAGAAAGAGCTTTTGGCTGCATAAATTGAGACACAAGAAAGAGGAGAGGAGAGATTGATAAGTGAGCAGGTCGTCAGGGTGGTTAGATTTTCTCCATTTCCTTTCTGCTGCTCTCATAGTGGCTCTCTGGGAGCACCGAGTCAGACAACCACAGAGCTGGGGAGGACTGGAGGACATGGAGGAGGACAGAGACAATCAAGAGAGGAAGACAGAGTAGAAAGGAGAGTTTCTGTGGCTGAGTTAGGATGCATGAGTGAGAAAGAGTCAGTTGAAGGGAGGGCAGATCAAACAGAGGAGACCAGAGAGGAGTGAGAGAGGAGGGAGGGGAGGGAGAGGATGGAGAGGAGGGAGAGAGGAGGGAGAGAGGAGGGAGAGGAGGGCGAGAGGAGGGAGAGGAGGGAGAGAGGGAGTGAATGTTGTAACGGACAGGTCCAGAGTCTGTTGATGTGGTCAGGTTGTCAGTTTGAGAGAGTAAGAGATAAAGAAGTGGTCAGAGACATGAAGTGGAGTTACTGTGAGGTTAGATGTGGAGCAGTTTCTGGTGAAATATAGTCCAGGTGGCTACCGGCTTTGTGATTAGGAGGGGAAGGACTGAGTGAGACAGCAAAGGAGGACAGTAAGAGCAAAAGGTCAGATGACTTCTCTGTCTGGATGTTAAAGTCACCCAGAAGGACATTATATAGAAATGGATGTTGTCTTCAGGTCTGAAAAGTAAAGTCGATGCGGAAGAGCGTTAACATGCAGTATCACTTAGAAACAGTCGGCGCTCCAACAGACTACCATTCAGATAGCCTCAACTACTCACATGAAATACAACTGCAATACGTTTTTTCTACAAGTCATTTGATAAATTCACTCCTTCTGATCAGTATTCTGGTGGTCCATCTAAAAATAATCCCATCATTATTACATATTAGGCCTCAAACAAAGATATGTTTCGGGGCTCCCCCGGTTTGATTGGCATGCCTGGAGTGCAGTTGGGTTTCCGGAGTAGGTGGGTGGGCACAGTGTCCTGGAAGGAAATCTGACCTTTAGTACAAAGGAGTTAACATGGTCACTACTGCAAGTTTGTTGCTCACAGAGGGACTCGGTGGTGTTCAACGTGTGGGACATCGGCGGTCAAGCCAGCATGTCCACAGTGAACCAGTGCTTCTTCACCGATAAGGCCCTGTACGTGGTGCTGTGGAACCTGGCTCTGGGGGAGGAGGCCGTGGTCAACCTGCAGACATGGCTTCTCAACATCGAGGTGAGTTTGAGCTCACACACACACACACACACACACACACACACACACACACACACACACACACACACACACACACACACACACACACACACACACACACACACACACACACACACACACACACACACACGCACACACTAACACTCATGCTTCAGCAGACCCGCTAACACTATACCGATGGGTGTGTGTTTATGAACCCAACCAGTTTTCGGTGCTGACCAAAGACATTAAGTCTGTGGAGTTCTCTGTTCTAAAACATTGGTATGTAGATGACCACATGAAGATCGTGTGGTTATCTGACTACAAAAACTAACCACAGACTGATGGATCTCATCAAATGGAAGTATGTTGATTGGGAAAATGTCGACACTGAAATTCTTCATCGAAGCCTAATTACTAGCTGTAGAACGGCCACGCCTGTATTTATCAAAGTGTATTTGAGGGAGTCAATTTAAGATTGAAACATTCTTCATTTAAAAAATATAAATCACATTTATGTTATAGTTCCATTCATTATCACCATCAGTACGAACACCACTTTTTCTTCTTGTGGTACAAAGCAGGCAGAGCCGGTGCAACACAATACTGAGACATCAGTGTTGCTATTTCTACACATATCATGGTTGGGTTTAGTCAACATTTTGAACATTAAAACATCTTACATTCAATAGATATGTTACTTTGTGTTGTGGCCTGCAGGCGCGAGCACCGAACTCTGCAGTGGTGGTTGTGGGGACACATCTGGATCTCATCGAGACCAAGTTTCGCACAGAGAGGCTGGCGACACTAAGAGCTTACGTCCTGGCGCTGTGCCGGTCACCGTCAGGAGCGCGAGCTTCCGGCTACCCGGACATCACCTGCAAACACCTGCAGTAAGCGCACCTTTTATATCTGCTTATTTATATGTTTACGAGGAGCTGCAGCTCTGTTTGCGAGCGCTTCACCAATCTCACAGAGCAGCTGTCTCAACGATGTGTTCAAGAGTGTGTGTGTGTGTTCCTGCTTCTCAGTGAAGTGTCCTGTAAGACCCTGGACGGGTTCGACGGTCTGAAGTCGCTCATCTACCACGTGGCTCTCTCGATGAAAGACAGCAGCAGCTCCGGCTGTGTCGGTAGACTGCTGGGCAGACTGGTGAGTGAAGGGAAACACTCTCAGTTTGGGCTGTTTGCTGTCGTCGTACAGCAGCACATAAATATACGACTGTTGTTGTTCCTCCAGAATCAAATGTTCACATCAAGCTTCATTAAAAACAAAAGATTCTTGTATTATATTCTATTATATTATCTAGTGCGTTTCAGAATAGTTTCAGAGAAACAACTGATGAAAATCTGAAAACCTGTTTTAATTACAACCCAAGAGTTGTAATAATCACAACTCATAATTACCAAAATTCAAAATAGTAATTTCAGTTGATTTTACTGTGTAGGATGGATACTGATGCATACAGTGTGTACAGCATTTGTGATATATATTATGCAGGTTTATCATTTCTGGAGAGGTAGTCGTGCTCTCTGTGCCAAAAGGATGCCATGTGCTTTGAAGAATGCACTCACAAAAAAACAACACTTTTATTTTCACTCCCATTTATCACATAAAGGTTCTCAGACGTCGTCCATTCACACAAAATGTTCATTTCTTTATCGTTTTGTTCACAAGTTTGTTTAAATCTGTGGCAGTGAGCGCTTCACCTTTGCCAGGATGATCCTTCTACCTGACCAGTGGAGCACATCAAGATGTCACAAACGTTTGAGAGCGTGTGCAGTTAACATGCTGACGGCAGGACGTCACCAGAGCCATTGTACATGAGATAAATGTCCGTTTTTAATAGGAAAAGCGAGCAGATTGTGACCCAGCACAGCGACGGGGTTATTATATCTGTAGACATTGATGGCCATTTGATGAGATATTATTATTATTATTGTTATTATTATTATGATAGCTACTGAGTCCGATTGTCATGCCATTCACCCACCGCCATCACCTCAGTGTTGCAGCATGATAACGCTCGGCCGCATGTCCCAAGGATCTGTACAGAATTCGTGGAAGCTGAAAGAAATCCCAGTTCTTGCATCGCCTGCATGTTTGGGATGCTTCAGACCGGCGTACACGACAACGAGTTCCATTTCCTGCCGATAACGAGCAACTTTACGCAGCTGTAGAAGAGGAGTGGACCGGCATTCTGCAGAACACGGTCACCAACCTGATCCACTCTATGAAAAGGAGATGTGTTGCACTACACATCTCCCCTGCCAGAAAGAAATGCATATCTGTGGCCATATCTGAATTTATTTTTGAAGACAGAACTGCGCATTTTATGGTGACGTTTTATTGTGACCAGTTCAGGGCATCTTCATCAGCATCTAAAGGTGCCACACCTGTCAGGTGGATAGATTTTCTTGGCAAAGGTGAAATGCTCATAAACATGAATTTTAACACATTTGTAAAACACAAATTGAGAAAAATAAACCTTCTCTGTGCTTAAAAGTCTCATAATAAATAGGTGGAAAAACAACAGTGTTGCGTTTATGCTTCTGTTTTATGTTATTCTATTGAACATGTAAATTTGTTCCCCTTGTCTTTCACAAAAGATTCCCAGAAGCTACCTGGCCCTTCAGGAAGCCGTGATAGTGGAGAAGCAGAGGCGAGATAATGACGGGGAGGTCCAGTACCTAACTAACGCCCAGCTGGATGCTATCATTGAACAGAACCCAGGAAGTGACATCAGAGACTATGAGGACCTGCAGACTGGTAGTGTGACTTCTTCTGAAAACACCTGTCATGTGAAACTCAAATTACCCACAGGCAGTTTCTTAAAAAACAAAAAGTATGCTTAAAGTATTTATTTGGGAAGTTTCCCGAACATCTGTAGATGGGTGGGTAGAGCGGATGTTCTCCTCTGGGTGTGAAGTAGTAGCACAGCAGCTGTTTTTGGTCACATTGTCTCATTTATGCTCCTGTGTTTCATGGAACATCCAACATCACCCATTTGTATTTAAATGTGCTTTTCACACTGCACTTGTACCGAAGCTAAGAAAGCTTTCGAACTCGCAATCCTGAAACGTTCCACAGTGGGCCGACCCGACTTTAACCTCCGACATGCTGGCTCTGTTGCGGAGCAGTTTTTTTTTGTTCACCGTCTGTAATTTCTCACCCAAATTTGACCCACAACTGTGGAAGAGCCCTCGCCTGCCCCCACTGTTCATTTATCCACCGCGTGGCAGAGCCCAACCCTCTCAAACCCGCTGCAATAATCATGTGATGGGATCATAATTGATCTCAAAGATGAGATGCTTGATAGAGTCTCATTTTGGTAAATGTTTGTTGTTTCACTCCTCTCCTCCTGGTTTCATGTGTTTATTTATGTGATGTTGCTACATTTGCATATAAAGCGGCCAAGTGAGATCCAATCAGGAGTGGTCACCGGAGACGCATGACAACGTGGTGTGTCCGCTGTCCAACGGTGACGCCAGGTCTGAACAGGGCCTTTGTACCGTGTGTGTGTGCATTTGAATTCAAATAGGTGGCTGGCTGATTGGTGAGGTGATAGTTACTTCCACATTTTGTTCGGCAAACCAACCTGTTAATGCCAAAAGTGTATCATAATTTGTCCCTCATTTCTCACATCAGCAGCATTGAACCATTAATAGTGAATCAACACGTTCCTCTTCTTTGCTTTCTCTTCACATCCAGCCATCAGTTTCTTGATAGAAACGGGGACCCTGCTGCACTTCCCCGACACCAGCAACGACCTGTGCACCCTCTACTTCCTGTGTCCCGTATGGCTTTCAGAATGCCTGCAGATGATCATCCACCTCAAGTTCTCTCGCTCCGTCGCCAGGAATGGAGTGATCCGAGCCGAGGACCTTAGGGTGAGACTGAGGATGCTCAAGCTTTCCATGTTATTCTGCACGTTCATGATGATAGTGACTTTTTCTGTGGTGACGTCTCTGATGATGTCTGTCGTGCAGATGCTGTTGGTGGGAACGGGGTTCACCCAGCAGACAGAGGCGCAGTATTTCCAGTTTCTGGCCAAGTTTGAGATTGCTCTGCCCGTGGCCAGCGACAGGTAAAACATTTCAAACCCAGAGTAAAGCAGCAGCATGAGTTTTCTTTGCTTGTTTCAAAATAATGCAGATGTCAACTTCCATCCTGCATCCATGTTGTTTAAATAGAAAACTGTGTCATGTAGTTTAAAATAGTACTTGCGCCCATCTGCAGCTTTGATTTGACATCTATGATTTGCTCAGATTATCCACCATTAAACCAGCAGAAGTGGGTTGTGACAACACCTGAGATGGACTTGCACCACGAGCTTGAAACAATTGGTGCAATATAGTCCACCGTCTATGCACAAATTAATATCAATGGTGATTCCCTATCTGCTTTTAATTTTCTTTCTCTATTTTATGACTCGCTCCACAAAGCACACACAATAATATCCTTGCAGAAAGCTCATATCCTAGAACAATGTTTCTTTTTCACACTGCATATCGAGTCCTCCAGTTTTTTGAAACACACAATGTATTCCATTAAAATAAGCAGCACTGGCAACCATATAGCACCTCTGCACATCCGCCTCACAAATGGCCGGAACTGCCATAGCAACCATCCCAAACGTATCAGCAACATCCCAGCAATAGTCTCTCAACAACATAACCTGCTCCTGAACGTGGCCAAGACCAGAGAGATGGTGGTCGACTTCAGGAGGAAGACGACGGCTCCACAACCGCTGAGAGTTCTGGGAGAGGAGGTGGACATGGTGGAGGAGTACAAGTACCTGGTGTCTCCATGACAACAAACTGAACTGGAAGACCAACATCAACGCTGTCTACAAGAAGGTGATGAGTCGACTCTTTTTCTTGAGGAAACTTCAATCCTTCAATGTGTGCAGCAAGATGTTGGAGATGTTCTACCAGTCTGTTGTGGCCAGTGCTTTGTACTTCGCTGTGGTCTGCTGGGGGAGCAGCATTGGAGCCGGTGACACCAACAGACTTAACAAACTGGTTAAGAAGGCCGGCTCCATCATCGGCTACAAACTGGATAGTCTGGAAAAGGTGGTGGAGAGGAGGACGCTGAACAAACTATTATCCATATTGGATAATCCTGACCACCCTCTCAACCACCTGCTGCAGGGACAGAGGAGGACGTTCTCCAAAAGACTCCTCCAGCTCCGCTGTCACAAGGAACGATACAGGAGATCATTCCTGATACAGGAGATCATTACTGATACAGGAGATCATTCCTGATACAGGAGATCATTCCAGATACAGGAGATCATTCCTGATACAGGAGATCATTCCTGATACAGGAGATCATTCCAGATACAGGATATCATTCCTGATACAGGAGATCATTCCAGATACAGGAGATCATTCCTGATACAGGAGATCATTCCAGATACAGGAGATCATTCCAGATACAGGAGATCATTCCTGATACAGGAGATCATTCCAGATACAGGAGATCATTCCTGATACAGGAGATCATTCCAGATACGGGAGATCATTCCAGATACAGGAGATCATTCCTGATACAGGAGATCATTCCAGATACAGGAGATCATTCCAGATACAGGAGATCATTCCTGCCCACTGCAATAAGACTGTACAATAACTCACCTCTGGCAAAATCCATCACAGTACAATAACACTGTTGTCTGTGTTCTTGGTTGTTTGTATATAATATATATAGATATATACTGTACTGTATATACTGTATATACTGTGCATTTTATATTTTATATTTTTACTGCTATTTTATTGCTTTCTATTATTCTATTATTATCTATTGCTTCCTGTATGCTGCTGTAGCGAAAAAAATGTCCCCTCGGGGATTAATAAAGTAACTACCTAACCTAACCTAACTGTGTAGCAACCGCCTGGTGATGCCCCAGAAAACACTAGTACACATCACGCAGACCTCCGTAAAACCTAATGACATACTAGCGCCCCCCGCCAACCACATAGGATATAATTCAAGCCCTTAGCAACTACTCAGCATCCATATGGGACATGCTAAACAATTAGCTGTCCCTCACGAGCGAGTAACATAAGTCTTCATGCAATGCAAAAAAATGCTGAGTTAACGTGAAGGCAACCCGCTAACAACAAAATAGTTTCAAAAAGTTTCTTCAAAAATGATGTAATAGTAAACGTGTTCTTCATTTTACCTTTGCTCTCGCTGTAGCTATTTGCTGCCTCACCTTCTCCCCCCGAAGCCAGCCATGGACATCCACGGCTTCCGCCAGCAGACCAACAACACCCTCCAACGCCTTTTCAAGATGAGCTTTGTTCCTGCAGGATTTTGGGAGCGCTTCATCGCCAGGATGCTCATAAGCCTCACCGAGATGGACCTGCAGGTACCGAACCTGCACATTTCCCATCATTCAACCAATTTGACTTCCACATTTTCAGCTTCTTATCATTCATGGCTTTAAATGTTGTGTCTGCGCAGTCATTAGAGCTGAAAACTAAACACACCAGGATCCAGCATAGCAGGAACTCTGTGATCTACAGCTTCGCTGGAAGCCAGCAGAGAAACCGCTGCAGCACCTTCAGAGTCCGACGCAGCCAGACCATCTACTGGAAGGAGGGGCTGCTGGTCACTTTCGATGGAGGTTATCTCAGGTTAGAGGAGAGCGGGTCGTAACTGACGAGACAAATGATGAACAGAGAGGATCTTAAGGCGTGTGTTTATGTCTCTTCAGCGTGGAGTCATCCGATGTCAACTGGAAGAGGAAGAAGAGCGGAGGCATAAAGATCATCTGCCAATCAGAGATGAGGGATTTCTCTGCCATGGCGTTCATCACAGACCACGTCAACTCTCTGATTGAACAGTGGTTCCCGGGTCAGTGAACGACCCCGTTGATGTGGACACAGTAACCAGCTGTCATTCATCAGATATGATTTCAATCTTCTTCTTTTTTTATATATATTATTCTGTGGAGCTGGTTTTCATAATACTGAACTAGACTAACATCTGACTCACTCAATACACGAAGTCAGGTATCATATTATTGTATATTTGAACTCAAATTATTGTTATATATTTAAACTAGTGACCTTCACGTAAGACCACCAAAATCGAATCAGTTCATCCTTCAATCCAAGTGACATCTATTAAAGAAATTCCCTCCCTTAAAACTGAGACTGGCTAAACCATTCGTAGCTGGTGTGCAACATGTCCAATAAACATCGACTCACATCCGTGTTTTCTGTCCTCACTTCCAGCTCTGACAGCCAGTGAGAGCGACGGGAGTCTTCTCATAGAGCAGTACGCCCCCTGTTCTCTCTGTACCTCACTGGGCCAACAGAAGCAGACTGAGCTCCTCGCCAGCGGGTCGGGCCAAACTGAAGAGAGCCGAGGACGTGGAGAGGATGACGGAGGAAGAGGAGAAGCGGGGGTTCATTATTTCAACATGGAGGACTGTGTGCTGGCTGCTGTGGAGAAGGAGCACATCATCTGTCCTCAGCACCCGGATCAGCCGGTTCCCCTCCAGGAGCTGGTCCCCGAACTCTTCATGACCGACTTCCCTACACGGTAAACACACTGAAACTCGTGGGATTATACTGTGTTTGTCACATGAGGCCCTGAAAGTGTTTTGACTTAATATCAGGAAGGAGATCAGGACTGGTTTAATATTAGAGGACGATAGAACTCCTCTCAGGGATCTTTTACACTATGTTTAATCATTTTGATGTACACACATGTAAAACACTCCTACTTGAATTTTACCATTCAAGGTATTTAAGAGGAAGAATCAAGCAGTCTTACTCATCCGCTGTACAGCTCAAGGCTTCACTATCTGATGAACAACACATTAAAGCTCCCAGAGAGCGCTTACTGTAGTCAGACCTGGACCCTCTGCCAATAAAAAAAAAAATAGTTTTGGTTTAGTACAACAAAGCGGCAACCAGCAGTGACGTCAAGCGTCGGTTTGTGAACGGCCGTTATGAAGCCTCGAGTTCGGAATTTGGCCGGCGCCATCGTTGCTGGTTCGGAGCGGTTTGGAGCAGGAAGTGACCATATTTGGATGAGCTGGGGGAGGAGCCAGCAGTGGATCTGACTCTATTCGATTGGAAACCCGACGATACTACGTCCCGCCAACCGATAGCTGTAACCTGACTGCACCACAGGCCTGTCAATCAAACAGACACGCCCCCAAAAACAGGTCTTCTTGAATCTTCTTTTCTAATGAATGAGGGATTATTTTCAGATGGACCTCCAGAAAACTAATAAGAAGGAGTGACTTTAGCTAACAACACCGAGATAACTGATGGACACATTTTATTCACTTTGGATTTGATGAGAGAAGTTGAATGGGAGTCTATGGAGCCGAAGGCTTTTTGGAGCCGACCTCTAGTGGCACTCGCTGGTATTGCAATTTATGGCACTTCATAAGATGGTAATTTTGGTTATTAAAATAGCAACCAAGTGAATAATTGCCGAGCAGTTTAGTTTGCACTTTAAAACAAGATCTCGCGGGACACTTTTTCTATTGGATATAATTTCTGTTGCTCGTGCAGTTGAGTGGGCGGTCCTTCAGCGTGTCACACTGCTCAGGGAAAAGGGTGTGTTGACGCCGAAGCACGACTTTAGCCTCTCTGAGTCCAACATTAATATCAGTCCCCTATTGGTCTCCCCGTCAGCCGAGGGAGTGGGTGCCTTCAGGTCCACTCTGCTGAGTTTTAGGGTGGGGTTAGCAGGTCACATACGGCCTGTATTGGAATTGTTGATGGTGAAGCTGGACTGCCTGGTGGTGAAGAGCACCATGGGTAGGCAGATACAGAGAGAGACGTTTCTGATTGTGGTGACACGAATGTGATACAATGTAAGAAATTCCCCCCGATGTCATCTTGCATCGTGGTATGCCAGTTTGGTAGTCGTCGCCCGACCCTGTTTCACGGCCACCCGAAGAGATTGGCCCCGTGGCCCGTGAGTGGCTTCACACTATCAACTATAGAATTCACACTCTTCAAAATGCCAAGGCCTCATCCGCCAGGTCTCTGTATCACTGTGGGCGGAAAGTAGTGGAAGAATGGTGTGCTAAGATAAAGGAAATGACCTTCCAGGGTTAAACTTCTGAAATGTTTTTCTTTCTGCAGGGTTTAATTGACCAGAAAAATTAATTTTCTTTTATTAAGCTACGCTGCTGTTTCCGCTTGCTACGTTGGTTTTGTTTTCAGATCGGTCAGTCAGCATCTCTCGGTTTGTTGTATCATGAAGGAGGTGCAGTTAATGTGAGTCAGAGTCTCTTTGATTGTTGTTTTGGAGACGGTCTCCTGGCCTGCATTCAAACCATTATAAACATCCAGACTATAAACTGCTGTCTCCGATGGTTCCTTTGCTACGACTAAGCTTGTCGGTGATGTCACGCTTTGTCTGTGCATCCTGCTTGTAGGAACCCTGGGAACCGCGGCGTGACTCTGAAACCTAATCCTGCTTTTATTCCAAAGGTGGTTAATACATGCTCAGTAGTGGACCTGTCAGCTTTTCAGCTCCCACCTTACTGCTCAGTGGAGCAGCTGCGTATTTTGTGCCCAGTTCGTGCTTTGCATGCTTATGTGGAGAGGAAAAGAGCTTTCAGGAAGCGGGAGCAGTTGTTTGTGTCCTGGGCCACAAGAGCAAATCCACCAACAAGAAAGAGATTTCTCGTTGGATACCGGATGCTGTAACTCTGAGCTTCTCCAGCTCAGGCCTTCAGACTCTGGTTGGGTCGCGTGACATCCAAGGAAACATCACTTCTATATAAAGGTTTGGGGCCCCAATATGGACGTGATGACTGCCCGCCATTCAGGGCTGGTGTAATGGTACAAGTGCTACTGTGAATATGCAATGGGGCGTATCCACTCTTGCTACTCAGAGAACCGGGGTTACGGACGTAACATAATTTTTTCTTTTAACAGGAACTGCAGGAATATTGTTCCAGCAGATTTGTGTCCAGACTTTTGGCCATTGAGGAGACCATAATTCACATCAAAAAGTGTCAACTTTCAGACTGGAGGTCTATGGTTCATTGAAGTCAATTTATAGCTTATTTGAATGAAAATGTATCATAACTTGCCAAATTGTGGCCATATGTGGACTCATAGGCAGCTATCCTACATTACCTTGATTGGTTTACATTGTCCCTGCAGCTGAAGCAGAACATTAAAAGCCTGTCAGCAAAAGATGATTAATGGTGGAGGACAGTCTGAAGTGGTTAGAAATGTTCCAGTTAGTCTGTACGGTAGGGGGAAAAAAATTCCAGGTTAATATTGAGGTTACAATTCTGGACAATCTGAATTTTTTTGTTGTGCATTTGTTGACAGATGTTAAGATATTTAGAGATGTAATCAACAGAATGAGTCGTATGATTTGTCAAACTTAAGTATTAAAACTGATGTGTCTGAAGTACAGCTCTCAATAGCATTTTGGTGATATTTTTCTTTTCTTTGTCTGAAATTTAATTTGTAAGAAACAAATGTGCAAACAAAACATTTTGTTTTTATTTACTGTCCCTCCCCCCCATTTGTGTGCTGAGCCATAAACTATCACAACACGGATCTTTCTCTGTACTGAACAAAGAAATGAAACTAATATTTCCTCATCAGACTGTGGGTAAAGCAGTAAACAAGCAAGTTGTCCAGGATGCCAGTGCTCCAGGCTGTGGACTCCATGATAAACGAGAGCCTGTGTGTGTGTGTGTGTGTGTGTGTGTGTGTGTGTGTGTGTGTGTGTGTGTGTGTGTGTGTGTGTGTGTGTGTGTGTGTGTGTGTGTGTGTGTGTGTGTGTGTGTGTGTGTGTGTGTGTTAGGCTGTTTTTGGAGAAGGACCAGCTGGAGTACTCTGAGGAGAAGAATAACATCCTCGGCCAGGGTGGCAGTGGGACCATCATCTACCGAGCCCGATACAGTGACCAGCCTGTGGCCATCAAACGTTTCCATATTAAGAAGTGTCAACAACAGACAATCAGCAGTGACACGGGTATGGAGGCCTATTCTTTAATATATATATTTTTTTAAATTGTTTAAAAATCATCATCTTGATATTTGTACGTTTGGTTTCGTTACCACATGCATCCAAGATTTTTAGACTTGCTAGGAGGAAAAAGCCCCTGAAGTAGTATTAAGATAAACTGTGTTCTGAAAGCTAGCATTACACAACGGGGCGCTACAGCGTGATTTGCACAAAAACATATTTGTGTGATCTGGGAAACAAATTCAGGAGCACAGATTACAAATTACAACCTACCGTAATCCTCTGTTCCAAACTAAATCTGATGGCCGAATACAAGATGACTGTGAATGTGGAGTTTAAGGTCTGTGACCTGCTGCATGTGGCGGTCATGAAATGTCTAGATTTTAATTTTGGCACAAACAACTCTTCACTTGTCTGGAGCGTAAACATTCGATTATTGATTGTCCATTATCCAAGGAAAACTCAATCTAGAAAGATACAGAACTGTCCGCCACACAGATACAATGACAGCGTCTGTGTGTGTGTGTGTGTGTGTGTGTGTGTGTGTGTGTGTGTGTGTGTGTGTGTGTGTGTGTGTGTGTGTGTGTGTGTGTGTGTGTGTGTGTGTTAAAACTTGAATTCTCAGGAAGTCGGAAGAACTAAAAAAAACTGATGGTCATATCACAAACCTTACATTGTCAGTAACATAAAGGAAATAGTTCCACGTAAAAATTGAAGTGGGAATACAGAGTTGGTAAAAATGCTCCCAGAACCAGTACCATCTGTTTAACCTGGGTCATCCTTCTTGTTCTTCTCTTCTTTGCCTTTAGACACCATGTTGAAACACCTGCAGTCGGCCAACGCCTGTCGGAGCTTCTCTGAATTTCGCCAGGAGGCCAGTATGTTGCACTCTCTGCAGCATCCCTGCATTGTCCCTCTGGTGGGCATCAGCATTCACCCGCTCTGCTTCGCCCTGCAGTTAGCCCCCCTGGGTAGCCTCAACACCGTCCTGGAGGAGCAGCTCAAAGGCAAAGGCACGCCGAGACATTTTCATGATGTCATTTCCTTCCTCAAACTTTGGTGTTGAAGCCTGTTTCCCGTGTGAGTGGAAGGTGATGTTGTTTGGTCTCTGCAGGCTCCAGGTACATGCCCCTTGGTCACATGCTCACCTTCAAAGTAGCCTATCAGATTACAACAGGATTGGCGTACCTTCACAGAAAGAGCATCATCTTCTGCGACCTCAAATCCGACAACATCCTGGTGTGGTCTCTGGAGGTGTGTATGTGAATGACCAAGAAGAAATCCATAAGAAAGTTTTTAGTTTTAGTTTGTTGAAAATATTGATATATTTTTGAAAAAGTACATTAACATACAAAACATTTTCAGGAAAGAAAATATCCTAAACTTGCTTAATTTGTTTTTCCTGTTTTATCATGTATTTCATTCAAAATATCATAAACATAAAACAAAATCTAATGAGCTGTTTCTGTCATCTGATTCAGCTCGTTCGATCGTTGTTGTGTCTTCTTTCAGGTGAAAGATCCCGTTAACATCAAACTGTCTGACTACGGCATTTCCCGACAATCCTTCCACGAGGGGGCGTTGGGGGTGGAGGGCACACCGGGTTACCAGGCTCCTGAGATCCGACCAGGCATCGTGTATGATGGGAAGGTATGGCCCACCTCTTCTTAACCCACACTGATGATGGTTTTTATTTTCATTTTTATGAATATTGCTGCTGATTGTGATTTATAGGGATTGCAGTGAGGTTGGTGAAGTCTGTCGGTTGGTCTTTACATCCAAGATATCTTGACAAGTGCTCGCCAGATTTCCACAACATTAACCACGGACAGTCCTGCCTCACAGCCAAATGAAATAGTGCACTTTATACTAAATACCCCAAAAATTTGAATTATCTTCAAATAGTAGAAATCTTTCATAACACCATGATTGAGATGTCAGTGCGTATCTTGTGAGCACAGCTGTCTGTAGGTCTGCTATAATCTCCCCAGACCCCTCTGAGGTTGTGAAACGTTTCAAAGAGCAGAGGAATATATCTGTGAGCCTCCTCCTCTCCTCTTTTGCCCCTCTACCGCTGACCTCAGCCAGTCAGGCAACCTTCCTCCTCTCCTGGATATTATTTTTTTTACTTTTAATGAGGTTTAACTATTCTCATCAGAAGCATACAAGGCTGGAGAGAGAATAAGTGAGCAGGAAAGGAATTAAAATGATCAAAGAAGCAGCGTAGTGGCTATTAATGCTTTCACAGAAAAGTATCTTTCCATTACGTGCAACCCTTTGGGCCCTAGTCCTCCATCCTGGTCTAACTACTTAAGGTTGATACACTGTAATATCATCTGGCTAAAATAATCTTGATAATTATCATCCAGGTAATTTGATTCCTTGAATGCTTAAGGAGGTCTGATCAGTAAATGCAGCACCAACGCAGAATCTCTCCTCATGCTAGCAACATGCTTTGTGTGGAAAAAAAGGCAACACAAAAGCTAAAAAAAAAATAGCATGTGACCGGCTGAGTGCTCATCACGTAGTTGTAGCTGAGATTGCTTATAAATGCTATGCTTTGAATGTGTATAGTAAGTCACATGACTTATCTCTGTGATGATTCCTCATGTCCATGCACGCCATGGAAGCCCTTCACTGCATATACATTCTATAAAACAGTGAGAAAGAGGCGTTATATAAAGTTCAGCTGAGGCTAATAGGAAATGTTTGAGCAGTCTGACTTAGAGATATCAAGTCCAAAAGTTTGGAGCTCACTGGAACAGATCAAGGGAAAGCTACCAAAACCTGATGTGCATGAATTTAACTGAATTCAAACCAATCTTATTAATCCAACCTGTTACAGGACCTGTCTTTGGTGCAGTAAAGTTGTATTATTTTTTTTTACACTATTCAGTCAGCAATATTCCGCAGTTTGTGAAATTGTGGAGCAAAGTGAATAAAGCAAAGCTCAGCATGCATGAAAGGAGTTTTGGGATTTTGCAGAGGTCTGTGTGCGCAACTTTGGCAACTTAAAGGCACACAAACGTTGTCTTTTTCACTGTCTGTGGAGTTTATAGATGAATGTTGGTGCTGAAATGTGAAGAGAGAAACTAATTAACATAAATACATATTTGTTCATAAAGGAGGGGTATTTGGTGTGACATTAGTTTAGAAAGTAGTTGATTGTTGGTTGGTTTTCCTGAAAGAGAACAATCAGAGCAGGCAGGTATACAAACACCCCAGTGGACGTAACAGGGGGGTTGGAAAATACCAAAGGAAAATATCAACTGCATCGGTCTGCTTTGCGACGGTTTGCGCAGGAAGCAAGAAAAAGTCTTTGGGGTGTTTTGCCTACTAGTTGGAAACCTTCATGGAACCAACTCCACCCTGACCAACAAGTAGCGTCCATTCATCAGAGATATGCTCCACCGTCTGGTTTGCGTCTTTGTGGAGAAGGATTCAAAGAACCCAAACTCTCCTCAGAGCTCTGCAAGACCTACTTGAAGATCAAAGAAGACCAAGAAGTGCAGATTGTTAAGGACCTTCCTGCTCATTAACCTCATTGAACGGGGGCCAAACATTCCTGACATCACGGGAAGCTCTTTGGAATATTGTTAAATGATTCTGGATTGGTTGTTAGGGTTTTAGGTTTTTCACAAACTTGTAAAGTCCATGCCAGCTCGAGTGCATGCTGTTATTAAAGCAACCAAATACTCAATAATTCAATTTTTTCCTCAAGTTGTTAAACTGAGATTATTAGTATCTTCATAATATCTTATAAAATCCACGTTGGGCACATTGCATCATATTCAAAATCATACTGTTTGTAACATTTTTCTGAGTAGTTAAAAAAAGTACTTTAATACATTTTCAGAATTGGTCGCGACTCTTTAAATTAAAGGGTTTGTTTTTTGGTTGGTTTTTTTTTTATTTTGATATTTTGGCAACAAAACATTGGTAAAAATAGTTTGTTGAGTACAACGAGCTGAGTGCTAAATTTGAAGGAAAAAAAAGAATTACACAGGGTGTTGTTTACCAGAGATATGAATTTGAAGGCTAATACTACCAATACTGTACATATAATTTTAAGATAAAATCAAAAAGACAAAACAGACTTTATTCATCCCGCCGTAGGGACATTTAGTCATCACAGCAACTTAAGAATACAGGTAAGAAAGATAAGTACACACAAAAATAAATTATACAATAAAAAATTGAATAGAATTAAAAAGTTTTTTCCCAATTTTGGGGGAAAATTTTTAAAAAATGAAATAAGGACCAATGTGTAAATACACACATACAAGCTATATACATGAAATAAATAAATAAAACTTTGACCAATACAGTGAGATTTTAGTGTAAATATTTCTGAATAAAGAAAAAACTAATTATCATTGTAGGTAGGTGATAAAAGTATTGTTTTGCTAATTTTAAAGGGAAATTTGAAATGTTAACAGAAAACATGCCAGGTAGGTAGATGTGTCCATCCTCTAACAACTGTGAGAGGATGGAGTCTCAAAAACCGGAGATCAAATATAGAGTAAGACGGTTCTACACTCGTCAAACGGCGGTCAGGAGGACTTCCTTATAAGAATATGCTGCAGTTTTCCATTGCACCTGTGACGCCATAGCATACCACAGACTTCCAGTATATCTGGAGCCACTAACAAGTGATATCACCACAGAAGTAGTTTCATGCTTTTAGGGTTGCAGGACTGTTTACCTCTGCAGTTATTCTGGGAATTCTCCTTGGTGTCTGTGACCTCCAGTCATTATCTGTGTATACCAATTCAGACAGAAATCTCCTCAGGTATTTTGGTCCTAAGATATCGGTTTCATCTTTACAAGCTAAATGAGCAAGAAGGTAATCGGTGTTAGTCACCTTCTCCCCATTCCCCCCCCCCCCCCCCCGTTAATAAGTGTAACATGGGGAAATAATGTTTCCCCCTTCAGCTTTCAAAACACTTTTCTGGCATATTTAGCACTGTGACAAGATTTAAGCAGCAGTTGTTCAGACTGCTATCATGCAGTACAAACAGAGGCGTCTGATTCATTCTGCCACACTTCACTAACCCAAACATAGAGCCACAAATAGAACTAGAAAATGCCAGTGTACTTAACCAATCTGCTACATTCAATGCTACAAGCCCCATTTGGGATTATTTGAGGTGAAAGAGCTTCATTTAGGCCCTGGTTTTGGTTCCTCCAGTGAAAACGAAGGTCAGACTTCCTGTCGAAAGTACCTGCAATAGAGCATACCTATATTCCCTGCATACCCTAACCAAGTAGTTTTGATGATGCCTAAATCTAACCAAACCAGGGTCGTGTCACTTTAAAACCAAACCAAGATCTATTCCTTTACCTGGTTTTTGACGCCCAAACTTTTCACAGGCAACGCAAAATGTGACACTGACCCAGTATCTTCTCTCATCACCAACTGAAGGTGGACATGTTCTCGTACGGTATGGTGCTGTATGAGCTGCTGTCCGGACGGAGGCCGACTCTGGGACATCACCAGCTTCAGATAGCGAAGAAGCTTTCCAAAGGTATCCGGCCGGCGCTGGGCAGTCCAGAGGAGGTTCAGTTCTACAGCCTCCAACGCCTGCTGACTCAGTGCTGGGACACGAAGCCAGAGAAGGTGAGCCTTGATCACTGAACTGTACTGCACACAGGCCCCGTTCACACCTGCTATTAAAATTGCGTCTTTGGTGATCTAATTACAAGTGGACGGCTCTAAATACTTTGATATGAGAGCAACAAAGACATTGAGATCCCATCTGCTCAGACCACATTCAGAGGACCACATTGTTCCAGTAGTATTTAGGCCACAATGAAGGACGGCTTCATTTATTTAATTTTTTTATTGCGATTATATTGATGTTTTTGTCACTTGTGAGGCACTTTGCCACTTTGTCAAGAAAAGTGCTGCATAAATAAAGCTATTATTATTATTATATTAATTGTCGACCCGACCCTGTCGTAATTATGGTCGTGGTTTTGGACTTGATGAAAAAAAAGACAAAGAAGCAGACAATCGTGCATGCATGTCATAAAGTTATCACCACACACATGTACGCATGTGCTATTTTCACGATTGCTCTCGAGCACTAGTGTGTGTGTGTGTGTGTGTGTGTGTGTGTGTGTGTGTGTGTGTGTGTGTGTGTGTGTGTGTGTGTGTGTGTGTGTGTGTGTGTGTGTGTGTGTGTGTGTGTGAGTACTTGTATTGCTGTTGGAATATACAGTAAATGTGTTGGTCAAGGAAACTATTGTTTTGGCCTGACATACTTTGAGTCTCCCTGAATGTGGGGTAAAGGTCATGAACTAATTTTCCATGATGAGTGTTGATTGTGCTCACACTGGAGACAACATGTCTGACTCTGTCTGGCAGTGTCAAGTAAAGGACGCAGTCTCACCCTTATCGGAACCAATGTGCTCCTTATAGTTGAGCCCTCGTGAGATTACAGGCAGCCTTATCTCATCTCCATGATTTCCATCACAGTGTTCACACAGTCACATCGGTGAGACTTATTTTCAAGGACAAAAGGCAAATCCCCCAAAATGTAAAACATAAACTTTGTCAGATGAACTCTTGAGTTGGGTTAAAGATACAATCTCAAAGATCTTTGTTTGACAATATGTACGTGCAGCAGTACAGCAGTGTGCGATTTGAAACAACACTACCCTGTCAAAAACATCAAGAACAACACAACTCAGCGTACTACATGTGAGGATACCTCCGCTCATGTCTTGGATCTCTATGCTGTCCTTTTCTCTCTCTGCCGGTCTACCAGTCCAGGCAGATGCTCCGCCCACCTCTGATCCTGGTTCTGTTAACAGATGCTCCGCCCACCTCTGAGTCTGGTTCTGTTAACAGATGCTCCGCCCCCTTCAGAGCCTGGTTCTGTTAACAGATGCTCCGCCCACCTCTGAGCCTGGTTCTGTTACCAGATGCTCCGCCCACCTCTGAGTCTGGTTCTGTTAACAGATGCTCCGCCCACCTCTGATCCTGGTTCTGTTAACAGATGCTCCGCCCACCTCTGAGCCTGGTTCAGTTAACAGATGCTCCGCCCACCTCTGAGTCTGGTTCTGTTAACAGATGCTCCGCTCACCTCTGATCCTGGTTCTGTTAACAGATGTTCTCCACCTCTGATCCTGGTTCTGTTAACAGATGCTCCGCTCACCTCTGATCCTGGTTCTGTTAACAGATGTTCTCCACCTCTGATCTTGGTTCTGTCGGAGGTTTCTTCCTGTTAAAGGGAGTTTTTTCTTCCCTCTGTTGGAGGTTTTTCTTCCTTAAAGAGGAGTTTTTCCCTCCTAGCTTATGTGGGAATTGTTGAATTGTTGGGTTTCTCTGTATAATGTTGTAAAGTTCTGCTGTCAAGACTTTAATGTGTTAAGTGCCATGAAATAACCTGTGGCGCTATATAAATAAAATTGAATTGAATACCATATGTAAGTGTACTAAGGGAAGTACATCGCTTGAAACACAGCCTGTGACTTTAGGTTCAACTTAAGTTTAGGTCAGGACAAGACAAATAGTGGTGATGATGCGGTAAGTCTTCAGGAAATGAAAGTCTGCGTCCTCAGAATTGATTGAAACAGGACTTTGTGTTTGTGTGCAGAGGCCGGTGGCCATGCAGTGTGTGCGGCAGATGCAGGATCCCAGCTTCCCCTGCCTCAGATACGTGCTGTCCTGTGACAGCCACTCGCAGCTCTTCCTGTCGCAGCAGCAGGGGTACGCCGCTGTGTTCTGGGACGGAGACAAAGGAGACAGGTTTGTCTTCAGCTCTTCTCTTTTCTTTTTTTTTATTGCAAGGTTTTGTGCCAGTGTCATCCACATTTAATATGATTTGGTTCAGTTTTCTTGATGCATAATTACAGAATAATTTAAAAAAAAATCAATGATCTGCATGAAATGCTTCATTAGTGTCATTAATTAAGGTTTTCAGTTTTTTTCACTCCTACAACAGTAAGGATCGACGGACCGTAGATGGATATTGATATTTAGATAGATATTTATTTCAGTTCAGTTTATAGTACACTTTGCAAACACAAAAAATGCAATAATAAAATGTGAGATAAAAATGCAAAGAAACACAGAAAAATCTCATTAAAATATGTCAAAACAAAGTATACAAAAAAAGGACTTCGCTATAAATATCAATAACAATACAATGACAATGTAATCAATATTTATAGTTGTGGCAAACGCCATTAAAGGAAGAGCAAAGTGAGGGGATCCTTTTAACCTACCGTGATTGGAAGGATGGAGCCAGGGACTGAGGTTGGTTGGTTGGGTGGTTGGTTGTTTAGCTGTTTGGTTGGTTGGTTGGTTGTTTGTTTGTTTGTTTGTTTGTTTGTTTGGCTGGTTGGTTAGTTGGTTGGTATTTTGGTTGGTTGGTTGGTTCAGGTGGTTGTTAGTTTGTTTGGAGTGGCCCCCAATTGTTGAAAGTTTGGTGTGAGGATTGCATCTTTTTAAAACCAGTGGATATTTGTTTTGATTTAGTGGTGTTTAGGAGAGCGTTTGAGAAGGTTTCCTACTTAATAATATGCCTATTTGGGAAAGTGCTGGTGCATGGGGTTGGTGTATGAAATAAACAATAAAGAAGACAAAAACACATCCCTGGAGGGAAGCCTGCGGTTATAATTTTGTCAGAAAATGCAGAGCCTGCTCTAAACAGCTAAGAATATCAAGAATCCATGAAAGCAATCCAGCTTCAAAGGAAATTCTGTGGCCAGTATATCTGCTAAAATTCTGGGTTGCATAATGTTAAAAGCAGATAAAAGGTCCACAAATAGGCGCCTGAAATGATACATTCACCATGTTCGCACCTCACAAAAACATACGTCGTGGGGGTCCGGTCACGTGGTCAGGTCAAAGTAAGCGTAAGGCGTGAACACACCCAAGACACATCGAGGACACTTTGAGGCCTCATCTGCTCAGACCACATTTGGAGGTTTTCTGGGACACGTATGACCAAATTCTCTCAGCAGTGGGAGCACGAATGCATCCTGGAAATAGCAATAGGAACAATATCTAATAGAAAGAAATATCTTCCGTGATGCTGCCGAGCGCAGTTGAACTGTACAGAAAGGAGAGATTTAATTTCAAATTGAACTGTTGGCGATAAAGCAGCTGTTTGTTGAATGAAGGCAAAGGCTGTTTCACCAAAGGCTCCCCGGGGTTTTTAATTTACCTTGTCTGCACCTCATTCATTTATCCACCACAGCGCAGAGCCTGATCCTCTCAAACCTGCTGGAAGAATGAAAATACTCTGAACCGACATGATACGACCCGTACCTGTCAGTTCGGGTTGTGAATTACAAACTCAAGTGTCACTCATTACAAATGTGAAATACGTCATAAGCAGGCTAATTAAGGACATATCAAAATGAGGAATGACTGAACAAAGATGTCTCATTTTGTTAAATGCTTGTTGCATCAACTCTTCTCTCATCACGTGTTCATCGTGTTTATTTACTTTTTTATTTGATTTGTACGTATGATAATCGGATGACCCCAGACATTATTATATTAGAGTCTTTATGAGCCGTCACTCATCGCCACCGTTTGCATTAAACTTCTTCTTCAGAAATGTAGCACGTTCAGCATCAAACTTGCTGCTTCCAGCGATGGATGCTTATTCTGTTTCAACCATCATTGTGTGTGCAACCCCGTTTCCCAAAAAACTTGGGATGTGCAAAATGTAAAATAAACATAAACCCTATATTTGATTTTTTTTTTTTAAATGTTTAAAACACACGTGTTACTGACGTGGCTCCCCGGTGCCGGACGCTCCATTGTCGACTTTGTGCCGCAGCAGGATTCCAGGTTACTTTCTGCAAATGGAAGCAGCTGGTGGTGCAGGTGGTGTTAATCATCACCGCTGACTCCTGCTGGCTTCTTACTGCTGTTAACTCCTTCACTGTGTCAGGACAATATTCACACATCCTCCTCTCTGTCTTTAATCCTTCTACTCACTCTGGTGTAGATGAGCTCTTTTATCATCATTTACTGTTTTGTAAACTGATTGTAAAATTGAATATTGAAGATACTAAAGTATGTCAGTAGACTCGGCCTGAATGTGTGTCACATCCTTTCTGTACACTTTTTTAGAGTAATCCATTTCCTTTTGTAGCGTCGCTACTTTAATACCACTTTATGCCTGTTTTTATTAACATTAAATTAGATTAAATAAGACATTAAACAAAGGGGCAAATTCAGTTTTTACAACAGCACAAAAAACAGGAAAAAGAGGTGATAAACAGTTAAAGAAAAAAAAATCCAGTGGAACAACTCTCAAGTTTGTTTGTTTGTTTGTTTATTTAGATCCCCATTAGATCCTCTTACTCTTCATAATTTACATGGTGATACACAGATACACTTTATTCAATCATGTAATAGACAAACATAACACATGAATGCATTTTAAATGACACAAAAATGAAGAAAATACCAAGATTGAGCCAACGAGATAAATATCAACAATTAACATAATGAGACGCTGACACACCAGAAATGCTGAAGAGTCACTGAAGTAGTTCATAAGTAGAATAAAAAAGTAAACTATAGATATTATTTTATTGTGTAATGTAATTGCTGTACCTTCAGCTGATGTCGTTTTGGATCTCAGTAAAGTGAAATAACCTCCAGCAGCGTGACGAGTCTTAATACTCGCGAGCGTCCACACGAAACCATCATTTTTTGTTTCAAATATGATATTAAGGCGGTTTATTCTAAACCGTACAGGTAGCAGCACTGTCTGACTTCTCCATATGTAAATATACGGATAAGAAGTTGTAAAAAAAAATGCTTTGCCT
The DNA here is from genome assembly GCF_029030835.1 of Brachyistius frenatus. NCBI lineage: Eukaryota > Metazoa > Chordata > Actinopteri > Embiotocidae > Brachyistius > Brachyistius frenatus. The sequence goes on from NW_027210699.1 coordinate 1,393,328, forward strand.
GTTCAGCCATTCATCAAGCATGATGCTCCTGTTTGTACCCGAAATTGTTCCAAAGTATTTTTTCCAAACCTTTTCCAGCATGCCTGACTTTGTGGGTTACATTACTCGCTGATTTGGACAAACTGGTTTCAGCCTGTTACCTGTGTGTCGTGTAGGAATTACAGCGTGGTGAACGTGGAGGAGGGCCAGGTGGCGGTGAAGAGGATGTCCTGCCCAGGCAGCAGGATCAGCTGCCAGATGAAGATCTCTAACTCTCTGTGGATGGCCACCAAGGTACAGCACAACATGGAACAACATTCAGCTCCATTTCCTTTTGCAGCCGAATCACTCCCTTTGTTTTGTGTGTCCGTGTGACAGGAACAGGAAGTGTTCATCTACAGTCTGAAGGACATGTGTCCAATCAGTCAACCCCAGAGACACTTCTCCTGCCCAGCGATCATCACCTGCCTGTTTCCTGTTCCAGCCAGAGATCAGGTGAGATGTTGTTCTGAACTCTGAAAAGAAGATTCAAGAAGACCTGTTTTTGGGGGCGTGTCTGTTTGATTGACAGGGCTGTGGTGCAGTCAGGTTACTGCTATCGGTAGGCGGGACGTAGTATCGTCAGGTTTCCGATCAGAACGGGTCAGCGCTGGCTCCTCCCCCAAACAGCCTTTACGAAGCCTCCAGTTCAGATTCTGCCCGTCAACCATCTCCCTAGTTTGGAGCAGGAAGTGACCATATTTGGATGAGCCGGGGGAGGAGCCAGCGCTGGATCTGACTGATCTGATTTGAGATCCTTCCACCAGCTGCTGTCACACTTAACAACAAAGTCTGCTGCGACAACACAGAGCTTCATTTTTTTTTTTTTTAAATATCTGGTCTTTTTTATTATTTCTTTTCCACTATTCACTTGCTGTTGTAACACTGCAAACTTCTAATAAAGCCGACAATCATCTCTGTTGTTACTCTTTCATCGACCTACGCAGTCAGAAGTTACAGACCCATATCAATCACAAGTACACCATCGATGAGACAACATTTAAATGACGGCACTGTGTTTTCTACTATGAGAGGATCATTAAAATGTAAATGAAATATGAACTGTCTGTCTCAGAGCCTGGCCAAGGTGTTTGCCGGGATGTCGGACGGCCTGGTGGCGGTGTACACGCTGGTGGATGACCTTCCTCTGGAGGGGGAGATCTACCTGTGCTCACACACCTTCAACAAGACAGTGTTCGGTCTGAAGGACGCAGATCCAAGGCAGAAGCCCTACGCGGTGAGGAGCATGGCGCTGGTCAGCAGCGGGTCGCAGGTGAGCGCACGCGATCCGTCAGAAACGTATCCACGACGTCATCAAGTCACTCAGAAGGTCAAACACGCCTCCTGTCCCGTGTGTGTTCATCAGCTGTGGTTCTCCAACGGTCCCGGCGTGCTGGTCGTCGACTGTCTGAGTCTTCAGGCGGTTCAAAGACTGGAGCCCTACAGCCCGCCGTCTTCCATCGTATCCATGGCAACCAGTTTCAGCCTGTGGGGGGAGGAGGCCGTGTGGACTCTGGACAACCACATCAACACCCTGCTGCTGTACCACGCCGCCTCGTACCAGCTCTGTGCCAAGTACTGGTGAGTAGAGGTCAGACGTGGAGTAACACGGGACAACCAACAATGTTTTAGAGATCTTTGTGTGCTTTTTTATTTTTCTAAAGATCAAAAGAACAGTTTCACTAAATGGATGTTGTGTTCATTTGTTGGAAATCTGTGAATCATTTGACTCTTTTGCAATGAATTTAGTTTCCTCTCAAGAGGAAACACCAGGCAGGCTTATCTGGTAGATTACAGATATAATATTATCACTATTGGCACATAGTATGGATGTGAGCTGTTATTTAATATAATCAATACAGAAAAGATGTATCATTTTGAAACTGTATGTGTAGTAAGTAAACCTGACATATCTAATGCTAATTAGATAATTAACACTAACAACAAAAACTAAAACTCACAGTTCCTCTTTTACACGAAGCAGAAGAAAATACGGTCCATTTTTCAGTTGAGACATAATTCATTTTTAGATTTTTGAAATCATGTCATGGTTTCAGCTGTGGAGACGTCAATCCTCTCCGGGACGTCTTTGGTGTACAGCGTCCTGCAGGGATGAGCACCGTGGCAACCCGTGATGTCATCGCCACAGACCACAATGAGAAGCAGGAGTGGGCCAACGGAGAAGTGACACTGATCTACAGTCAGGACGCCGGCACACAGATCATCCAGCACTGGGACTCTCTGACAGACTACTGCTCCTTATCGTCCAACGGCTCTGTGGAGCCGCTGGGGTCCAACTGCTCGAGCGCCGAAGACCTCAGCTTGTTGGCCAGTGACCGTGCAGCGCCTCCGCTTGCAGACCTGGAGGAGACCGGCGGGACTCGGGATTCTGTCAACCCCGAGCCTGACCAGGACGCCGCAGAGACCGCGAAGGCTTCGATGCCTCAACTGCAGGCCTTCACCGTGCTGCTGGTCAACGAAACCCTTTGGATCCCCAGGTACAAGATAAAGCATCAACTCACCCACTCACCATTCACCAACTCACCCACTCACCAACTCACCAACTCACCCACTCACCCACTCACCCACTCACCATTCACCAACTCACCCACTCACCATTCACCCACTCACCATTCACCAACTCACCCACTCACCATTCACCAACTCACCCACTCACCATTCACCAACTCACCCACTCACCATTCACCCACTCACCATTCACCAACTCACCCACGCACCATTCACCAACTCACCCACTCACCAGTCACCAACTCACCCACTCACCATTCACCCACTCACCATTCACCAACTCACCCACTCACCATTGACCCACTCACCATTCACCAACTCACCCACTCACCATTCACCAACTCACCCACTCACCATTCACCAACTCATCAACTCACCCACTCACCATTCACCAACTCACCCACTCACCATTCACCATTCACCCACTCACCATTCACCAACTCACCCACTCACCATTCACCCACTCACCATTCACCAACTCACCCACTCACCATTCACCCACTCACCATTCACCAACTCACCCACTCACCATTCACCAACTCACCCACTCACCATTCACCCACTCACCATTCACCAACTCACCCACTCACCATTCACCCACTCACAACACACTGGCAAAATAAATCTACATAAATCAGTAAAATATAAAAAAGTCTTCACACCCCTTATATGATTTTATAAAATTTTATGGGAAAAAAAATTCATCAAAATCAGTCAACATTGTCGTTAGATTGTCGGAAACATGTTTGTTTCACGGAAACTTGGCCATTTAATCCGTTTGTGTGATTACTTGCTGTTCTGTAAACAACATTGCGATGGGACATGCATTTTAATGACAACGCAGCTTCTTCTTCAAGACAATGTTGGTTAATTAAAGTTATTTCAGCCAACTCGTGGTTTGGATTTAAAAATAGACCCGGCAACCTTTTCCAGCATCATCACGCATCGCTCCGATAAGAAGGGAATATGTTTGTGTGTGTTGTTGGTTTGCAGGCGTGGAGGTGACGTGATGGTCATCGAGCTCCAGTCGCATGCTAACCAGCTGAGGGGGCGTGTCATCGCTGTCCTCAGTCCACCTGGATGCTCCTCTTTGGGGTAAGTTCATTATTTCCATTAAAATTGCTGTTAATCAGTGTTCACTAAACATAATGGAGGATTTAAAGGCTTGCTGGTTTGTTTTGTAGCACATGGTTGAATCAGTAAAGTAATAATGATTCAACTTGTTTATTTATTGAGACCAAATTTTGTCTCAACGTTTAAAAAATGGATAAATTCTGTTTGTTTTCCGACTTTCTTCTGTTTATTGACTGTTAAACAAGATGAGATTTATCTCATTTTGTTTATTTTTAATTGTTTGTCCACTGAAGCGATTTTCAGCATTCATCAGTCAACTTTGTTATAACCTTGAAGAACTGGAAAAACCTTTCCAGGCAGTTTGAGGTAGTTTCACCGTGCAGAATACTATAATTTGCATGTTGGTACAATCTATTAAAAACTATTTTACAACATATATTAGTGAATTTGCACCTTCCACTGCTTCAGTTTCCTTCTCTGTGATAACTGTCTGGAACTCGTATTAACGTCTGCAGCCACTCTGAAGGGCAGACCGATCAGCGACCAGTATTGGTGGTTGACCGCTTTTGTCCCGCCCCTCCTTCACTGTGATTGGACGGCTGGTGACAGTGACGAGTGCAGTGCTAATACCGGGAAAAAAAAACACTGAATAAACGCTCAGCCCCTCGTCAAGGTGCTGGCTGTCATTAAATTCAACTTTAAAAACACGCTGAGCTCAGGAAAAAATACTTCTTTTTTTTTTGCAGCGGCGGCAGAGTGTCGGACAGTTTCGGCGCGAGCTGATTGGTTAAAATGAACCCGAGGTCTCCAGTAGGATGGAACGACTGTAAACGACTCTCTATGGAGGGTGACCAGACTTCATGATATAAGCAGAGCGCCTCGTGAATATAAGGAGTTGTAGGGTTGTTAATTGGCTCGGTTGTGTAGTAGATGCGTTGGTGTGGTGTTCGGTCGGTGCAGCAGGTGTTCGTCACAACGTCTGCAGCTCTCCGGTCACTCCTGCTGAAGACGGAGATACATCAGCAGTGAAATGCTACCCAGCAGCAGCTTGCTGACTCAGAGCTCTGCGGATACAACGAAGCTGCAGTCCACTGCCTCCTCATCTGCTCCACCTCCACGCAGCTCTTTTCACTGCATTTACACCAAATCTGGAAAAATGTGAGAAATTTTTTTTCAATCCAAATTCATTTATATTCTAGTTGGACCACATGGGATGAAAAGCAAAAGAAAAGAAATGGGGCGACGTGCAGCAACCGAGGTTGAACCCAAACCGACATAAGCAGGTTTTACAGTCTCTTCCCTCCCGACTAGTACGAAGGCCTTTGGCTTTAAGATCTGTAGCGCCGCGACCCGACTCTAAAATAAAATACACAAGAAAAGAAAAAGTAAGAAACATCTCTGCAATATTTTGAGGCTAGTGAGTGTAAATTAAACAAAGTTTCAGGAGAGAATTAAATTAACTGCATAATTTGTGTGGTAAATAAATGATAGAAATCAGCTTAAGCTCAAAAGATTTTATTGTACAAGTGGCATTAATTTTGGTAAACTACGTAGTAATTGTAAAAATAACAGACATTTGAGAATTAATGGTAATAAGTTACTTATTGGTCTTGATTTCTTCTCCTTAACCCCCCGTATTGTGTATAAACCTTTTTACGATACACCAGTGATGAAGATGTAGCTCCGCCCCTTCTGCTGCTGCAAAGACCACTGATCGGATGTTTCTTCAAGTTTATTTCAAACCTGTTTCCAAAAAAGTTGGGACGCTGCGTAAAATGTCAATAAAAACAGGATGCAACGATTTGTAGATAACATAAACTAATTGTTTATTGAAAATAGACCAAAAGACACGTTAAAACTGAAATTTCATTGTTGTATGAAAAATATAGACTCATTTTGAATTTCATGGCAGCAACAGAAGACGGGAAAAGTTGTGTAAAGCTTAAAAGAAACACCTGGTGAAACATCTCACAACTTATTAGTTTAACTGGCAACAGATCAGTAACATGACTCTGTATAAATATTTGTTGCACAGGTAGTTAAATGTCTTCAAACACCCAGTGAGTGTCTAATGAAGCCCGTCAATCAATCAAAGTTCCAAAAAGAACCACGAAGTCGCCGCTGAACTGAACTCTGTTGTCGAGGTGATATGGAAAATGATGTCACAGCGTCAGTGTCCCCATAGTAACGCTGAGGGGCTACATCGACAGTGGAAAACAAAATCCAGTAAAGTAGAGTGTAGTAGAGCCGGTAACATCAGTGGAGACGTAGTTCTAAAGAAAGCTACACGGCGACAGGAACCAGGCCGCAGACATTTTAATGTGTTTAAGTGTCACTTTGAATGCAACGTGGACATTGTGGGGAATTTCTTCGTTTAAAAAGGTTTAGGATTAGTGAAGCTGTCTAACTGTGTAATGAATAACTTCCTTCAGTTAGTGAGAGTTACATGTCTATAACACATCTGAAGTTCTCAGCAGAAAGACAAGTTAAGTTCATGTGAAGTTGTCACACGCTATTTCTGGAACAAAGATACATGTGTGTCACAATGCCGAAGTAATTCTCTGAATCTTTGACATCCCGTCGGTAACATGTCCGTCCTTTACATTTTACAGAATCACACATTCACATGTGCAGGCTGCAGTTTGTGGAAGGCACAAAGAACATTTACACGTTTAAATGGAGAATAAAAGTGAACAATTCATTTATAAGCCTACAAAATGATGTAAACCTGTATTTAAATGAAAATAGACCAAAGAAAACATATCAAATGTTGAGAAATAGTCCTGGATATGTGTGTGTGTGTGTGTGTGTGTGTGTGTGTGTGTGTGTGTGTGTGTGTGTGTGTGTGTGTGTGTGTGTGTGTGTGTGTGTGTGTGTGTGTGTGTGTGTGTGTGTGTGTGTGTGTGTGTGTGTGCGTGCTGGACATGTTGCCTATGTGCAGGGATGAATACACTCCTTCTATACCCTTCTCCACCGGGGGCGGAGCCACCACGCAGCTATATATCAGTCCACTGATGCAGCCTCAATAAAGCTCTGCAAAATCCTTCATCGTGTACTTATGGGGCTTCGCTGAGTCTGTAATTATTTCTGTAAAGAGGCCAGCAGCTGGTCCTTTTGGCAGAAAGGACTTCTATGTGAGGGAGGGTGGGGAGTGGAGGGCGGCCTTTTAGCAGCAGGCAATAAAACGGTTACTCTAAAGGGTCCTTAATAAGCAGTTATCCGACATGCTGCACCTGTAACACACGGCTCAGGTAGAGGAGGAGTCCTCGGGCCTGCAGGGCTTCGTTTATATCACAGAGCAGGACCGGGATGCTGACAGGACACTTTCACTGCATCGCAAATCTTTTAGCCTGAAGTCTTGTTTATTTTGCCTCTTTAGCGAATGTATGGGCTCTTTATCTTTTCAGATGAAAACAATGTTTCGGGGCTTCACAGAGTGCAGCTTCACTTGATCTGGAGGTCACGAGGTCGTTAATGGTCCAAAAAATGGTTCCGATCCAGAAGTGCCTTAAGCTGCAATACCAGCGAGTGCCACTAGAGGTCGGCTCCAAAAAGCCTCCGGCTCCATAGACTCCCATTCAACTTCTCTCATCAAATCCAAAGTGAATAAAATGTGTCCATCAGTTATCTCGGTGTTGTTAGCTAAAGTCACTCCTTCTTCTTAGTTTTCTGGAGGTCCATCTGAAAATAATCCCTCATTCATTAGAAAAGAAGATTCAAGAAGACCTGGTTTTGGGGGCGTGTCTGTTTGATTGACAGGCCTGTGGTGCAGTCAGGTTACAGCTATCGGTGGGCGGGACGTAGTATCGTCAGGTTTCCAATCAGATGGTCAGATCCACCGCTGGCTCCTCCCCCAGCTCCTCCAAATATGGTCACTTCCTGCTTCAAACCGCTCCAAAGTAGCAAGATGGCGCCGGCCAAATTCCGAACTCGAGGCTTCATAACGTTCACAAACCGACGGGCGACGTCACTGCTGGTCGCTGATTGGTTGTTCTGCATTATACATGCGGTTGAGCTCAGGATACATGGATTAATGCAGAAGCCCTTTTTCCTCCCAAAATGCATTGCGTCACAGTCCTCATAAATGACAAATTACAGTTTAAAAGTGGATTGATTTGTCTCGAATTCTTTGATTCATTTGACTTTCTTTTTTCCCTTTTTTTAAGAGAGGCAGACATTTTGTAACAGAGGATTTGGTTCTTTCCTTTCGGTAAACAGGACCAACAGTACGTTCAGTGTCCGCGGTGGCTTTTTTCGGAGGAATCTCTTCCAAGAACTGCCACCACCTTCGAGGAAGAACTAATTACAGTGCAGAGAGCTGTTTGCACCAGTTTTAGCTTCCCTCCTCACACACTGCATCACACTCTGTCTCTCCGATGATCGATGTCTCCCCTCGTATCTCCCTCCTTCCCTCCTTCCCTCTCTCCTGCTCCCAGGATCCTGGAGGAGGCGGCGCTCGTGGCGAAGGACACGGTTGTATGTGGCTTTCATAAGGAAAACATGGAGTGGTGCCTGTGTGTCTGGAGGGGCTGGGGCGGCCGCGAGCTGGAAGTCTTCTACCAGTCCTACGAGGAGCTCGGCCGCCTGGAAACCAAAATGAGGAAAAGAAGGTAGCTGTTGTGCTGCGACGTCGAGGCGCAGAATCGCAGCTCTGTGCGGCGGCGGCCCGAGCCGAAGGGGGGAAACACGCGCCGACAGACGGCCAGTGTTCAAAGCAGGGGCCCTCCGACGCTGACAGGAGGGCAACACGGGGGGAGCGGAGGTGTCCCGGGAGGGATGAGCCTCAACCTGTGCTCAGCCTCCCGCCCCCACCCCCTCCACCAGATACCTCATACCAGGACAAAAGTTAAGATCTGGAAGAAAAAAAAACACAGCAGAGAAAAAACAGCCACGAAGATCAAAGATGCCAGAAACCAAACTCGACTTCAGGACTGCGAGTCGTTCTGCCAGTTCAGTATCTCCGGGACTCGGTTCAAGATGCGGTTGAACTCTTTTGAGTCCGACTCCCGCCGCCGCTGCAGTCTGTCCTTTTATTCTTTGTCTCTCTATTTCAATCTTTAACGGTTCCGGTCTGGAGCCGTGCGACGCGCCGAAAAGGGACGAGGATCGGCCGTTTTGGACGAAGTGACCGGCGGTGGTGGACGTTCTCACTCACAACAACATGTTTTCTGAATATTTCAGCCATAAACTTCGAGCCGCAGCTGCCACTGTTAACCAGAGAGACACTTCACATCTGGGATCCGGTGCGGCATCAGTGCAAACAAACATTCAAACATTCAGCAGGTTCTTACCAATAAAAGAACACTTCTAAGAATAAAAACTTCCACTAGCGTCTGTAAATCGTGTATTTTTTTTATTTTTTTTACGTCTCTATGAAGTAGAAGTTTTGTTGCTTCGGGGATTCACAGGGAAACGCTGCAGATGATGTGGACGTGATGAGGAAGACGGAGGCGGCTCTCCTTCCTCTTCTTTATTAAAACAAGGTGCAGTGAGGAATCCTCTCAGCTGAAGTTTTGTTTTCGTGGGCTGTAAATAGATGATACGCTTCAAAGCCCTCGGTGCCGTAAGCGACTTCAGAATCAGCAGCACTCTGCTGCCTCTAATATGAAGATATTATTATCATTATTATCACACAATCAAAACAGGATTCAAATGGTTTTGTTCCTCTTATGAGGCTTTGACAGTGTTTAATGGGTCTGATGTCGTGTTGTCAAAAAACAACATCAGAACAAAAACAATACGTTTTTTCGTGTTTAAAATTGTCTCTTTTTTTAAACTGATGAAAGAAATGACCCATAAAAAAACACTACAAATATTAGTGGAACAGATGGTGTTCATGAAAAGCAAAAACACTGAAGCCCAATGAGTCAAAGTCCTCGCGGACACATCAGCCCTCCTGGCAATGGAGGGAAATGCACATTTTCTCTCCCGAGGTTCAAACATTTCAAGACATTTTTGTTTAAATGGAAAAGTTCAAACGGTAGAATGTGTGAAGCATAAAATACATAACAGATTTTATTGATTCTACTGACGGGTAAAATAAAATATCCTGACGTGAAGACGTCCGTGTGGTGAAGTATTAAAGATCATTTCCATAATTATTGAGACAGATTAATTCACCAGAGCAGCTCTGTTCCAGATGTTGTACTTGTGTTCCAGATGTTGTACTTGTGTTCCAGATGTTGTTCTTGTGTTCCAGATGTTGTACTAGTGTTCCAGATGTTGTACTTGTGTTCCAGATGTTGTCCTTGTGTTCCAGATGTTGTTCTTGTGTTCCAGATGTTGTCCTTGTGTTCCAGATGTTGTTCTTGTGTTCCAGATGTTGTACTTGTGTTCCAGATGTTGTACTTGTGTTCCAGATGTTGTACTTGTGTACCACCTCTCTCTACTCTGAGTGCATCAGTGTGTTCTCTCTGTCAGTACAGAACTCTGAACACTTTCCACACTAAACGGTCGCCATCTTGGCTCCGTAGAGGAAAGGAGTATTTGTTGTAGTATTTGTTTATAGTGTAGTATTTGTAGAGTATTTGTTGGTGTACTAAAGGAAGTATGTCATCTGGCATACAGAAGAGGACTTTGGGTGAAACGTCTTTAAATGTGTGGTAACGATGAAAACGAGACGATGCTCAACATGTTTCACTCATTTCATTCTTCTGTTGTCACGTTTCTGATCTTCCACAGCGGCCGGTAAAGAACTGTAAATTGTACATTACGTCCTGAGGCAGAGCTTATTTATTTACTGATAAAGAAAGTGTAGCGTAATAGAAGCTTTGTACATAATCACTGTACAATATGATGCTGAATACAGTTCTTAGGATAATTCGACTTCACGTGTGTCATGAAGACTCGTGGCTAATGGGAGCTGTGCCCTGATGAAGCTGCTCCGTTCACACTCTTCGACAGCGAGGGAGGAAGACTGGTGATGATGAAGCCACGGTGACAGACAGGGAGGAGGAAGCTCCTGCTTGTTATGAGCAACATAAGAGGCTGCTTCCTGCTCACAAATGTTGGCAACGCTTTCTGCACGGTGGTTGGAAAGAAACCGGTTTAATACCAATAATGTGTTTTATTTAAAACGGTACGTAGCAGTACTTCAATCCTGAGAGACTTAAAAGAGAAAATCACGCCGAGATGTTCCGACTACGTCTTTCCTCCTGAGGATATTCTTCTTCTTGTTCGACTTTATCCTCCTCTGCAGCTCCTCATGCCGACTTCCACTAATGTCTGGTCCTGATGGCCGAGCTCATACCTGAGAAGAAGCCTGATATTGTTTCAGCTAAAAGTGTGCATCTGTATGGCGACAGGGTCGGTGTGACCGGCAGGATTCTGGTGACCAGCTGCATTTAAAGTGTGTCGCAATAATCAAGTATCTTATTTTGGGGGGTAAATCCTGTTAGCGGTCAGTAAAAAGTTATTTGAGTTGTAGCTGTCGTTTTTTTTCACACTGAATATATTCCAGAATCCTAAAAAGGCTGCAGAGATTTCATCTTGTTTACCTGCAGGCCCTCCTTGTAAACAAGATGACAGGATCGGTGCTTACACGTTTGCTCAGCAGCAGCCGCAGCAGTCACACTTGCAAACAACATGAATGATGCTCCTGTCGGGGAGGAAGACTCGATCCTCTGTTGCCCTGGTGAGAATAAATCCTGCTCAGTCCTCGTTGCTCTCGGTTAACCTCTGCCCTGTCCAAAATACTCACAGCAGTCTGATGAGCACTCAAGCTCCTCCCACTGAGTGAAGCTCCTCCCACTACTGACCTTCATTCTAATGATGGAGTTCTTTATTTTTAACATGATTTACATCTGGAGCTTCTCATATGAAGCATTAGTTGGTAGTTTTACGTGCTCAGAGCGTCCGACAGTAGAGGGCAGTAGAGAGGAGGCTGATCCTCTGGTTAACAGGCTGCATTCATGTGCTGCTGCTGTTTTCTCTTTTCCTCTCCAGTTGGATCTCATCCAGAACCTGTTTAGGACCAGTTCTGTTTGTCACAATCACTTGTTTTTGTTTTTTTGTAATGGAATTATTTTTTTTTTAATACGAACGTGTGTCACCACTATAATTAAAAAGTGTATCAATAACGGTGGCATTTTTTTTTGGAGTAAACGCTTCACACCAGCAGTTTGTAATGCAGCCTTCCTTTTTTTTACATGTTCATAATCCTGGAGTCCAAGATGAAAGTTTTCATAAATTTAACCTGTTAATAAACTGATAAAGCTGCAGCCCCTCCGAGCTCATCCGACATCTGAGAAATGATAACTTCCTGAACAGTACATCAGCTTTCTCACTGTTTTATCTGACAGGATGAGATTCAGGAAGTGACCCCAAAAAAAAATGATGATGTAAGATTTATTTCTGCCTCTTTATCCAAGCAGTTCATTTCTGCAAACCTTGATAGCATGTCGTCCCTCTTTACCTCCACCACCGCTTTCACACACCGAGACGCATCAGTCAGACTGAGAGTTGAGTGGAAGAAGAGTTTCACAGAGAAAAAAAGGGTTTCAGAGTTCAGGGCAGTATTCAGTAAAAAAAAAAGAAAAAAAAAAGAAGAAGCTGCAGCAGCAAAATGTTTCCTGGAAACAGCAAGAACACAAATCTAATAAAACCCAGGAAGTAAAAGAAAACAGCTGAGGTGTTGGGGGGATGAGGAAAGGAGAAACCCACCGAGCCAATCAGAGATGACACCAAACCTACTGAGTCTGAGCTGGACTGAGCAGATTGGTAGACCAAGTACTGACGTGAATAAATCATTCTCCTCTTTCACAGAGTTTCAGATAAATATGAATATTGTTCAATGTGTCCAACAGTCAACTTGGCTCATCATTTACAAAACATTTCTCAAACTGTTAATAACACAATAAATGTGAGGTGAGGATTCTTCTTCCTTATTTATTAATATATAGGCAGACTGACAGGTTTAAAATCCTGCAGACGACGACACAAAGAGGTCAACACTGAACTCGTCTCCTCGCGTCAGTTCAAACTCAGTAAACTCTGTAGGTGTGTTAGTCGGTGGGTCGTGTTGTTCTGCAGTTAACACAAACCTCCGTCTGAGATCAATCATAGTGCGGGTGAAGGGATTAGAAGGAGGGGGGGCTGACCGGGAGCTTTATGAAATAAACAACACCCACAGCAGGACAAAGCCTCTGTTGTTTGCTGCATTTGCTTCTCATTCGGTGTCTCAAGGACATTAGGCTCATTTCAAATATATTAAAAAAAAAACGCTGATTACTTCCCAAACCTCCAAAGACTCGTTGACTCACGGCAGCAGACAAACACTCCAAACTCTGATTACAATTCTTCAGCATTTTAAGTGTTTTTTGTTTAATATCAAAAGCTGAATTCTGTTTTTTTGGCCACTTTTAACGTGAATGTTTGATGGTAAATGGAAATCAATGGAAGCAACACATTCCTCAGTGAATGCTGTATTTAACCAGGAAAGCTGAGATTTCTGAGTTTTCCTGCCAGCAGCACCTACACGTACCAGAATGCATTGCTCCTCCAGCATCTGATGCTTTACACCCAGTCCTTTAGTTTCCTTCAGTTCCCTTTAGTTTCCTTCAGTTCCCTTTAGTTTCCTTTAGTTCTGTTTAGTTTCCTTTAGTTCCCTTTAGTTTCCTTCAGTTCCCTTTAGTTTCCTTCAGTTCCCTTTAGTTTCCTTTAGTTCTGTTTAGTTTCCTTTAGTTCCCTTTAGTTAACTTTAGTTTCCTTTAGTTCCCTTTAGTTTCCTTCAGTTCCCTTTAGTTTCCTTTAGTTCTGTTTAGTTCCCTTTAGTTAACTTTAGTTTCCTTTAGTTCCCTTTAGTTTCCTTCAGTTCCCTTTAGTTTCCTTTAGTTCCCTTTAGTTAACTTTAGTTTCCTTTAGTTCCCTTTAGTTTCCTTCAGTTCCCTTTAGTTTCCTTTAGTTAACTTTAGTTCCCTTTAGTTTCCTTTAGTTCCCTTTGCTCAGTCTCTCTCCTTGTTGGACCCACTCAACACACAAAAATGTAGTTTGCAGAGATCAGAAGACATAAAGAAGGAGGTTCCTCATCAGGAATCCTTCTTCTTTCTCCTTCAGATCGTCAGTATCATGAAGGAGGTGTCCGTCACACCTCTGTGCAGGTGAGAAGTGAACTTTTAATGTTCAGGAACGAACAACTCGTGTTCTCCTGCTCGATAAGGAGAAAGCAAAATAACTGGTTCCTCGCAGCACGAGTTGGTTTCTGTTGGCTTCAGAGAGCGATTTGATTAAAGGCGACACCAGTCACTGTTTACTCTCAAAGCTGCCGGATGGTCCCGCGGGCCCAAATCCTCTCGCATGGGTAATGCAGCCGCATTTCATACTCTGGCTTGAATAAATCCGGCTGAATATCCGATGCAGATAACATCCTCTGCACTCAGTTTTGGGTTTTCGCAGCTGGAAACACCTTCTGTTGGTACAAGCGAGTGAGGGGGGGGGGGGGGGGGGCCCTCACACAAACCTCCCCAAAATCACATCAGTGACAAACTTATTACGAATGCTCTAATGATTAAATTGAAAAAAGTATTATTTTTTGTTCATGTTGACATTGACAGGCTGTTTTCTACCCTCCAGACCGAAGTCACTGGAACTGGAACCTCCGTGTGGTTCCTGACCTCCAGGTTTACAAGTTGAGCCCTGAAGCTCTCCACACTCATCTCTGTGTTTCTATTGTAGACAATTATGAAAGACAACATGTGAAGATGAAATCTTTCTCTGTTCTTCTTGATGTAAAGACTGATACGAGGTGTTATTTCAAACCGGATCAGTTACACTGTTCTGGAAACAGAACATGACACAATATTTATGTCTAAAATTAATAAGTATGTTAGCCCTAATAATGACCTTAAATGACCCTGGACTTTGTCTCAGGTTCAGAGGGTTCACCGCATCCAGTTAGTCAGTGATGCAGTTGAAAAACGCTTTCTTTTTTTTTTTTTACCAAAATTCAACTGTTGTCATCAGTGATTTTTAATTTGATCACAATGTGATTTTTAATTTGATCATGCGATTTGTCATGTGATCAGAGTGTGATTGATATCAGGGTTGGAGAAAAACGAGCTGTCTGATCGGAGGTCCTGACTGCAGATCAGCTGGTGGAGCAGGTGACACCACTCATCACCAGGTTACCACTGGTGTGTGTGTGTGTGTGTGTGTGTGTGTGTGTGTGTGTGTGTGTGTGTGTGTGTGTGTGTGTGTGTATTGTGACAGACACACACTGGGGTGAGTGTGTATTCTGCAGAATGACAACACCTTTGTTGGTTTTCTGTGCAGGCTTGTCGGAGTTGCTTGCGACACTGGTTGACTGATTGACTGACTGATTCCATGTCTTGCGTAAATTCTTGAGAAACACTAGCGTGACTTGAGATTTCTTTGTTAACCGTTCAAAGTTCCAGAATCTAGGTAGTTTCCCACCCTGATAATGATATAATAATAATAATAATAATAATAATAATGAGAACTGAGCAGAACAATAGAAACAGCTTCACCTTAAACTCAACGCATCATCAATCCTGTAATAAATGCTGTCTTTGTGAAAGTGATTTGGGATTATTGCTGAGTCATTTATTTCTTTTATACTTTTGCTCCTTCCTGCTAGACAGAACATTTCTAACTGCTTTATTTTCCATCTCAACAGTTATAATAAGTATGAATTGACTTCTCTTTGCAGGTCCTGTTATATTGTTTTATCCTTTTAGTGGTCAACACACCTCATACGTACAAAACTGCTGACTCAACCAAGGATGTGTTTTGATCATTGGCTTTATATAAAAGTGTTCGCAGCTTCTGGGTCTGAAAAGATAATATGATAATAAGTGCCTTAAACTGCGATACCAGCGAGTGCCACTAGAGGTCGGCTCCAGAAAGCCTCCGGCTCCATAGACTCCCATTCAACTTCTCTCATCAAATCCAAAGTGAATAAAATGTGTCCATCAGTTATCTCGGTGTTGTTAGCTAAAGTCACTCCTTCTTATTAGTTTTCTGGAGGTCCATCTGAAAATAATCCCTCATTCATTAGAAAAGAAGATTCAAGAAGACCTGGTTTTGGGGGCGTGTCTGTTTGATTGACAGGCCTGCGGTGCAGTCAGGTTACAGCTATCGGTGGGCGGGACGTAGTATCGTCAGGTTTCCAATCAGATCCCTATCTCGCCCAAATAAGGTCCCCGACATCACTGCTGGTTGCTGCTTGGTTTTTGATTTTTGATTCAGGGCCTGGAAACTCCAAAAAGTCTAATAAAAAATAAAAATTAAAAAAAAAAAACACTATGACAACGGAGTCATTCATCCTCTAATCGGTGTTAAACCACCGGTTCTCAACAAGATAGTGATTTGGCCCCGAGAGACTGGACCAGACAAAATAGATTTGATATCACAGCACGGAAACCACACCTCTGCAGACACCAATGAGCGGCAACACTTTTTATTTCAACATAAAAGAAAGTGATTTATAAAAAACAAAACAAAACAAAAAAGACAGCGATGTGTGACACGAACTGGGCCGACCAGATCGCTGCTCCCATTTCGACTCGGCGGCACAAAAGGGCCGATGGGGCTCCCGCCTCACCAGGGACAGGTACGAGCTTTTGTTCTTACGCTCCACACAATACAGCCAGTTTCATGTTTGTGCCTGCAAAAACACCACCCAGGCATGTATGCACATACACCCACAGACACACACAGGCAACATGATACCTAAAGCAGGACTGTGCAAAAAACTCTTTGGTGATAATGAGTTTAAGAAAAAAAACAAAAGGAACACGGAAGAAAAACTATCCCACGACTGACACGGTTATACAATCTCTCCAATATACATTTCAACAGTCAGGAGTATAGAAAATAAAGCCTGCAAATTCAATAAATTAGACAGCAAATATGAATTGCAGATATCAAATCCAGCAGTTGAGTTCACAGAAATTAATAATACAGAAAAATGTAAAAAATAAAATAAAACAGTAACAGTGTTAAGTCATTACCAAAAAAAAACAACCAAAAAAAAAAATGGGAAAAAGAAAAACTGTAAATCAAATAAAATCTAATTAAAGGACCCTTAGTAATCATTGTTGTGATTTGAGTTTTCATTCACGACATGTTTGTTTGAAAAGTCTTTTTTTTTTGTAAACATTCATTATCAGAAAGTTGAATTTCATTTTGAGCACTGTTGGTCTGAGAGTACGTGGTCAGCAGTCTGTTGTCTGGACACATTGAACATCTGGAGATCACTGGAGGCGCTGCACTTCACTGAGGTGCACGTCAAGAGCCCCGGCCTCCGACGGAAAAAACATTGAACAGGCTACGAGGGGCCCCGCGGTAATCAGGCTCACAAGAATATCGGTCAATATTCCTATTCATGGTGAATGAACACATCCATCCTCGAGCCCGGTCCGTGTCTGTGAATTGTTCGTTATGGCATTTCTGTATCATTTCTTTAGAAAAAGAAAGAAAAAAAAGACATATTTTCAAAATATATCCATATGAAGTCTTTTAATTTCAATACAAAATAAATTAAGTGGTGAAAAACACCACTAAGAGGAGGAAGTGAACAGGGAGGGTTGAGTTCTACCGGCGGTCCGCGGCCCAGCTGCTCCTCAAGCTGTCCTAAGTGAGCCGTTATTGCTGGCGAGTCTCCTGAAGCCGCGGTCGTTCTTGTCCAGCCAGAGCTCGGCCAGCTGCTGGGTGGAGCCGTGCGACGACGCCTTGGAGCCCAGGCACATCTTGTACTGCTTCGCCTCCAGGTTGGGGTCGCACAGCACCGGGTGGTGGACGTGCACGATCCCCGTGTCCGTGCTCCTGAACAACTTAATCCCCGACTGGACGAATTTGTTGTAAAGGTCGACGTCCTCCAGCCCCCACCCCTGGATGGAGGTGTCGAATCCTCCGGCTCGAACCAGGTCTCCCTTGTAGATGCAGACGATCCCGAAGCCGTAGTTCCTCCACAGGCCCGTCTTGGCGGTGAAGACGTAGTGGTTGTTGCTCGGGACCTTCCCGGCGTACACCACTTTGGGGTCGTACTGGCTGAAGATGACGGGGAAGTAGGTCTGCTCGCCCGGCGCCGAGTTGGTCCGGCAGCGCTTGAGGAAGTCGCTGGAGAAGAGCAGGTCCACGTCGCAGTAGAAGAGCAGCGAGTCGTTGGAGAAGTGCAGCGAGCCCACTTCCAGAGCCAGAGCCCGGGAGAAGGAGCCGGCCACCGGCTTGATCTCCATCTCGGCCCGCGGGTACTTCATGTGGTACTCTCTCATCAGCTCCACCTGCTTCACCCGCTCCGTGTTGTTGTCCGTGCTGAAGAGCAGGATCAGTAGTTTGACGTTCTGGTTGGGGATCAGACAAACCCGTTCAAAGTTAGCCATGAAGCGCACGAATATGTCGTAGCGGCCCGACAGCGGTACCAGGATGTTGACCTTCTTCTCCTTGGGCTCCCGGTGGTCCTGGCCTGACGTGGCCAGCTTGAATGGCACCAGCATCTTCAGGGAGTTGGACAGGAAGGAGAGGGAGTTGGACTCCTTGTTGATGTGGCTGGCCAGCGCTCGGGCGTCCATCTCCTCCTCCTCCCTGAACTGGATCTGGCTGAAGGTCTGCTGCAGGTAGGCGTGCCTCCTCACCGGTACCGTCATGGTCTTCCCTTTGTGCTTCTTGTACAGCAGCAGCAGATCCAACACGTACTCCGCCCCGTACAACGGGTTGACCCTCCGGTAGCCGTACTGGATTTCCTTGAAATCAATGACGCGGCCCCGCGTCTTGGCATTGGCGTTGATCATCTCCATCACCTGCATGATGATGTCGTCCAGCGCCTGCCTCTGGGACGAGTCCATCCCGCGCCGGGGCGGCTGGCTGTCGCATGACGAGAACAGGTACTTCCCGGTGAGGAACTCCCACTCCAGAACCTCATCGCGCTGGCGTGGGTGGAAGCGCATGAAGGACGGCGGCATGCCCAGTTGGAGGTCCTCCCGGCTCGGCTCGGCCGCCCCGTAGCGCCCCATCTGCACGATCTCCCGGTGCAGCTGCACGGTCCGGTGGCGCAGGTCGGCGATCTTGCGGCTGAGCATGTAGCTGTGCAGGCGGTACTGGTAGGGCGGGTTCTTGTTGGGGTGCAGGGTGATGGCCCGGTGGATCTTGCTGTTGTGGAGGTCTCGTATGTAGCCCTTCTTGTTGGGTTCGTAGTTCTCGTAGAAGAGCTGCTGCATCTGTGGAGACAGGAGACGAGCTGCTGTTAGTTCTACCGAGGACGTGGACATTTATTAGAGATCAACCGATTATCGGAGACGACATTCAGCATTTTTCCGATTATCTGTATTTTATTTTTTATTCAATCTGCGATAAAAGAAAATGAATTAAAAAAATACGCTGCTTTGACTGTGGTGCAGCGTCTCTGTTGAGCAACGTCTCGCCCACGAGCTTCATCTGATTGGTTACACCTCATGATGAAGTCATTTGAATTAAGTTTTGTGTTGGATTTTTATTTTTACTTTACATATCGGTTTATCGTGTCCTTGATTACCAATAATCGGTATCGGTCGATCCCTAACATTTATACCACCAGTGTACTCAAATGCAAAATGTCAGTTCTGTTTGATCTTCCATACGCAGCTACCTGACATGAGAAATAAAGGCAGTGAACAGTTTGTTCCCAGCTGACCAGTCAAGTCTTCCCATTCAAAGTCAAAGTCAAATTCCCAGATTTTTGTCCCCGAGTTTCACTGATTAAAAAGATGAAATGTAATGACTTAATGAACAGAAAAACAAGCTGCCGTTGTGCTGAGCAGACAACAAACAGCCACATTATGTTCAATTCACAAGATCTATTCATCCCTTAAACCTACTGGACATTTATGACAACACACGGCGAGGCTGCTGGACCAGAAGTTAGACTCCATCCTCACCTCTCAACACATCTGTCAATCTTTCTAATTACACCTTGTTAGTCTATGAATGTTAAAGTTGGTCTGTGACGGTAATCTGTACTCTGTAATCCATCCAGCATCGGTCGCATTTACCTTCAAGATAGAACTGTTGAGTTTTACCATATTCCCCAAAAAGCAAGCACCTGGAACTGGATATTCTTTGATATTCCCTGATATTCCTTGATATTCCTTGATATTCCTTGATATTATTTGATATTCCTTGATATTCCCCAATATTCCCTGATAATCCTTGATATTATTTGATATTCCCTGATAATCCTTGATATTTCCTGATATTCCCTGATATTGACCGATATTCCCTGATATTATTTGACATTCTCTGATATTCTTTGATATTCCCTGATATTCCCTAAATCGTCTACAAGTGTAAAAATTCTCCAAGAATGAGTCATCAAACACCTGTTGAACATAAACTTGGATCGCCACAGACAACTTCCTGTTCCGTGTTCATCCCATGAAATGTTGCATATCTCATCAAAACTACTGCAGGTTTAATCGCATGGAAACACAATGAATGTGAACAATTCAGTCCCTCAGGACAGAAATTCAAGCAAATTCAAGCAAACTGCAATATTTGCAATATTTATCTGCAAAAAATGTCGTCATCAGAAGCTGTGCTGAAAGTATGAATGACATAAAGAAATAACTCACTTTATAGACAACAATAACTCCTCGTTTACAATCAGAACGGCTGCGCTCCTGTTTTCTCTTCAACAAACTAAACTGTTCACCGAAGGAAACCGGAACAAGAAGAAAAACAGGAAGTAACAGTTGCATTTTACCGCATGTTAAAATAATTGTATACACACACTTTGTTTCTTTCATCCAGCAGGTCTATGTGTTGAATGTGCAGAATTAAACAGCATCTGAAGCTCTTATTTTGAAAGGCTGATGTAGTCGTTGTTTCTGTATCTGTTCTGGAAACATACGCAGCTTCTGTCATTTATTTTGTACCTTTAAGCCGTCGCTGACAACAAGTGTTCTCGAGGCGACTCGTCGTCACGTCGAGGCCGAAGGTGTTTGTGACCTTCACCACCACGTTACGGGCAGCCGGCTCGGAGAACACGACGGCTGCAATCCAGCAAACGAGCCCGATTCCCAGCGAGGCCCGACTCCCGATAAGAAAGTGACACTTAAAGCCGAGCAGCTCATTAATTTTCAATCGCTTTGGTCTGCGTTCCTCTGCACCTGAGAGACGACGGAAACACCCCGTAACCCGAGCCGACCGTGACCTCACGTCTGAAACCACATCACCTCGTTTGTAGTTTCCCCAACAAGAAAAAACATCTGCAGCAGTTTGGTGATGATGTTTGTGAAAGATGTCGCGCTGCACTTTTCTCTAAAGGTGCCCAGAGTGCCCGTTAGAGGAGGAATCATCCTCCATTTCTATTTGTTATCGGTGGACGGAGGTTAAAGCTCTCCAGGTATTTTCCGCGGCCCGTTCAGCTGGAGGAGAAGCGGGCTCAGACCGTTTCCAGCTCAGCAACACCGACGGCCATCAGCTGACGGCCCATCGGCTCAGGATGTTTTCTACGTTCTCTCCTGCGGCTTCGCCGTCATTAACACCTTCCCTAATTACGTGACTTCGCCGTTTCCACTTTGCGGCTCATTAGTGCAATTCCTTCACAGTCCTTAACCTCCCGACATCCCATCAACCTCCGTGGGTCTCTAAGAGGAGAAGAAAGGTGAGTCGGCAGTTATTCCAGGTGGCTGAAGCCTCGTGTGCTTCATCACCTGGACGTAGTTCTCAGTCTGACGGTGTTCAGATCACAAGCAGCTTCTCTTTCAGACATATGAAGTTTATTTTATTTCTGTTCTCTTAGATTCACCAGTGCTCATGTTGATGAGGCTGCAGCAGAAGTTTTTGATGCTTTTGTTTTGTTTTTTCTATTTGAGGAAAATGTCTTTTTTGATATTTCACGTGCGAGTTTACAGTTTAAATAAACACATTTAAAATGCCCCGAAACCGCCGGTCTGCTTCAGCCACTTCCTGCTGTGTTGACATGTGTTTCTACAACAGCATCCCAGCAGGGGTCTGCCACGCCTGCTGACTCGGTCCGACTCAACATCAGAGCACAGTCTGTCTTCAGCAGCTCAACTCGTGTACGACTTAGAGACGACGGGAAGCTCCGTTTAACAAAAATCAGTTTCAGCATTTTTGTGGCTTCGACCTGAATCTCTGAGCTTTTGTTTTTTGCTGTCGTGTTCCTGCACATACAGATCGCATCCATCACTTTCAGCTATATCGAAGCTTTGAGAAGTTACTGCTCACCAAACCTTTCCTACTCTTATTGTTTGACACTAAGGTGCAGCGAGGTGTGTGTGTGTGTGTGTGTGTGTGTGTGTGTGTGTGTGTGTGTGTGTGTGTGTGTGTGTGTGTGTGTGTGTGTGTGTGTGTGTGTGTGTGTGTGTGTGTGTGTGTGTGTAGTAGTAGTAGGTGTTGAGGCCAGCGGAGCAGGACGGTTCTAATCTCCAGAACAATGTTCGCTGCCGGCCTCCGAGCGGCCATCCAAACCTAATTGGAGACGTCATTATGGGATGTAATTGGCTCTCTTGTAAACGGAGGTCATCTGTCCAAATTGATTTTCATCTCAGGGAGAAACTTTGTCCCCCCTCAGAGTCCACAGCAGGGTCTGGTGTGGATGTGATGGGAGACGGACGCAGCAGCAACAGCATCATCACACCGGATGACTTTATTAATAAAACCACGTTTCAGAGATCATGAAATGGATTCGTACACTTTGCAAGAAACACCCGGCGGAGCTGCGTGCCGACCGACCGACTTCCTCTTTGCAGTAACTGCCGAACAATGAAACGACGTGGCGTCTTGTTTTACTGCTTTCTCCTCTAAAGCTGTGCGGCTTCAGCACCAACAAATTAGAGACAAATCAGTTCAAAAATACAAACGAAATAGGAGGGTTGGATCGGTTTCAGCAGGAAGGGAAAAATATAACGGCTTCTTCCAACTTGTAAAGACTTTGGCAGGAGAAATGACAGATTGAGTCGGAGCTGTGGTGATTGTGAAAGTTGTGGCATGAACTCATTCAGACACCAAAGACAAGATGCAGTTTGAATATTAGACAGACGGGAGGACGATCTGAGAAGATGAGAGCAGAATCACTTCGTTCTGGGATCACCTTCATCAAAGGATCGTAGAAAGAAGATATCTTCATACTTTTAGACCCTTTTTGTTTTTTAAACAGAACTTTCCTCCAGAAGAGAAGAGCTGCTCCAATAATTGCCGTTCATTGCATGACCACAAACAGCACTGGTTGAAAATGCTATTTTCTTCTCTCTAGGACACTAAGAATAACATCATCATCATCATCATCATCGTCATCATCATCATCATCATCATCATCATCATCATCATCATCATCAGAGTGACGACAGCATTCCTACAACATGTTCCTGCTCCTCTTTCTTTTTTTTCCCAGCTGGAAACTGATCAAATCAGAAACAAACAAACATGTTGACAGATGTTTATCTTCTCCGATCCACTCTTCCAGAACCCAGCAGCAGCAGACATGCAGCAGCAGCAGACATGCAGCCGCAGCAGACATGCAGCAGCAGAAGACATGCAGCAGCAGACATGCAGCAGCAGAAGACATGCAGCAGCAGCAGACATGCAGCAGCAGAAGACATGCAGCCGCAGCAGACATGCAGCAGCAGCAGACATGCAGCAGCAGACATGCAGCAGCAGACATGCAGCAGCAGAAGACATGCAGCAGCAGACATGCAGCAGCAGCAGCATACTTGTGTTGTTCCTTGTCAGAAGTGCTCGAAGGGATACGACGCAGGCACCGACACGTTCCTGTCGGTTCACTGCAGAACCACCACAAGCATCCGGCTTAAGTAAAACACAACCACTTTATCTGTAAATATACCGGACCACATACACACAGGCTCACTTTTCAAAGTATTGTGCATTTCAGTACACACATTAAGGACATTTGTTACTGTACATGTCTCATCATCTCTGTTCAGTTATGATTAAATTGTAATCAACGTAATAACTGAGCAAGCCGTCGACGTAACGCGCACACACGCGTGAATACCAACATTTTTTGCATGCTTTCCAAAAACGCTTTGCAAAGCGTGCATTTGCACAGTGAACCCGACCGGGAGGTTTCTGGGTCTGCCGGTACCAGACGGGCTCTTCAAGTCAATGTCAAGTCCAAATGGATTTGTGTAGTACATTTTAAAACACAACAAAGGTTGACCGAAGTGCTGCACGCAGACAAACAGTCGTGCATTCGAACAGACTGGGGGGGGGGGGGGGGGGGGGGGGGGGGGGGGGGGGGGGGGGGGGGGGGGGGGGGGGGGGGGGGGGGGGGGGGGGGGGGGGGGGGGGGGGGGGGGGGGGGGGGGGGGGGGGGGGGGGGGGGGGGGGGGGGGGGGGGGGGGGGGGGGGGGGGGGGGGGGGGGGGGGGGGGGGGGGGGGGGGGGGGGGGGGGGGGGGGGGGGGGGGGGGGGGGGGGGGGGGGGGATTCATAAAAACAAGGAACAAGTTCTAATTTCTACGTTTGACTCAGACGTGTGAATTCAGCCGGATATGAAAGTGCAAAATAATAAAGTGGCGCATCAGTTTCTAAAGACATTAAAGACATGAGATGAAGCTGTCTCCTCTGTAGTCCACAC
>NW_027210699.1:1422500-1508447 GCF_029030835.1 Brachyistius frenatus
TTGTTGGATGTTGGTAGACTTTTCTAGTTTTAACAAGATCAATAATGATGTCAATATATAGGTGCTCAAAATTAGTATTTTCTTACATTTAGAGACACCTTATATGTCAGCTGGTCAGACATCACCCAGCTCATCACAGAGGAACATACCATCCTGTACTCTGGCCTTAAGAGCCTCCTGGTCCTGGAAGATACATAGAAACTTAACAGCAATGTGCCATCCTGGAGGAGACACTTCACCCCCGTTCTGGAGGAGACGCTTCACCTCCGTCCTGGAGGAGACGCTGCGTCGCCATGTAATCACGTCTTTGCGCTGCGTTAACTCAAAGTTTTAGTTTTTGCTTTTAAGGAGCAGCTGCAGGTTTTATTCAGACTTCCAGCAACATGAACCGTTCTGACATCACTCTGAACAGATCGATACTCGTTTCAGTCAACTCACCGCTCGCTCACTCTCACCCCTCGCTCACTCTCACCGCTCGCTCACTCTCACCCCTCGCTCACTCTCACCCCTCTCAATGAGTTAGGACGTTTCAGTATTCTCTCCTCTGCAGTTTTGTTGATTTTGCTGATGAAACCAACCGCTTTTCACTGTCACCACAAGGTTGTGAATCACACCTATATTACACTAATAATACCTCAATAATAATAATATTAGTAATAATAGTCCACAAAACTATTGAACTATCCTGATAATAAACCCAGAATCTTCAAGTGAAATACATCAGAAATGAAGAGCAGCCACTGTGACTGTTTCCTTTACTGTCTACAACAGAAACACAAAAGCCAAGAAGCTGAAAACAGGATGGCTTAGATTTAAAAAGAAAAAAGAAAAGATCAGGTGCAGACTTTGAGGATTTGCTCCGTCATCGACGATGGATTTGGTGCGATGACTGTTTCCACTGAGGAAAAGCAGAGCGGCGAGGGAGTGAGAGGATGGAAAACATGACGGCACAGTTTGCACAGGTTGGAGGGAAACGAGAGCAGGAATCTGAGGAGGATTCATTCATTGAAGGAACGAGGAGGCCAGGCATCATTAAACATCAGCTCCTACCGACGGCGACAGAAGATGTTTGAAGTGGATCTGGCTGTCGAGCTGTCGAAGCAACTGTGAAGGTGACTCACGTCTCCACAAGATGTCTTAGAAAAAATAATGAATCTCAAACGTAGCAGTCGGCACGGTCCGCTGGGAGATGATCAATCACGTATTCAGACCCATCCAGGCCAGAGGAACCACATTAGGAGCAGAACCCAGTCAGCACAAAGCGAGCCGCCACGCCACCACAGGCTCTAATGACTTTCCAGCAGCTTTCCCTTTCTGCCCGACCGCCTGTCAGCCTGCAGGAACCGTGGTGCTGCAGTTTAATAATGATAATCACCCTGCTGTGTTCGGGGGAAGCAGCGGTATTCAAAGTGATGGTTACCAAGAATAAATAAAACTAACGCACCAATGGAGACGATCTCCTGTGACTCGCCTCTCCTCCTCCGCTGCCTGTCAGACTCAGCGATGGGCGGCGCACACACACAAAACTAAACTGAGCGTATCACCATCTCCACCCAGAAACAGTGAGAAGAAACAACACGGGACAACTTTAGACATCATCAAAATAAACGTGGCTTTGGACGCGGAGTGTCTCCGAAAAGAGGAACACGCATCAAACGTCTTCACGAATTCCTCCGCGCAGATCAAAGAACGCGTCCCGTTTATAACGTTAAGATCGAACAACAACAACAAAAACAAAAACACACATGTTCAAATGTTGATCATAAAATGCGCTGTTGACATAATCTTCCACATCTGAACTCCATCTTTTCCAGCTTGGTTCAAAGTCCAGACGGCTGCTGGAGCAGCGCAAAGTACCAATCAAACAAAGTACCTGATAATACCAATAATCATAATAATTAAATGTCATAATTCTGTCATACATATTTTTGGACACCGTAAAAATTGACCGTGATGACTCCCTCTGCACCTGTTTATTACCTATTACAACCTTTAGCAGGACCGTCCTTAACTGGCCGTGACCGCCGCGCCCTCACAGAGCAAACCTGGCATCTCCCACAGGAACGCCGGGGTCATTTCGCTGACTGTGCTGGTTTGATATCTTGGTGACTCGCAGTTTTCTGTCACGATGAGATAAGTTCGACCTTCCACGGTCGGCTGCTTTCATCTCTGAAACACACCGACAGCTGACGGTAATTGTGTCCATGGACTCGTATAAACGTCTCTGAAATCCCACCAACCCCCCCCTCCATGTTTTTAAACCATCTGACACATCACACAAGAAAAACCAGAAGAAAACTTGAGAGCATCTTCAACCTACTCTGGAGAGATCATTTCACTTAATGAGAGACAGCGTTTGCTCCCACCAGGAAGGAAATCTGATGATGCTACGTCCTGTAACCTGACTGCACCACAGGCCTGTCAATCAAACAGACACGCCCCCAAAAACAGGTCTTTTTGAATCTTCTTTTCTAATGAATGAGGGATTATTTTCAGATGGACCTCCAGAAAACTAATAAGAAGGAGAGACTTTAGCTAACAACACCGAGATAACTGATGGACACATTTTATTCACTTTGGATTTGATGAGAGAAGTTGAATGGGAGTCTATGGAGCCGGAGGCTTTTTGGAGCCGACCTCTAGTGGCACTCGCTGGTATTGCAGCTGAAGACACTTCTGGATCGGAACCATTTTACAGACCTGAAGCTACGAACTCTTTTATATCCAGTCTAGGGTCAAAAAGGGGATTGAACGTGACCTGCCTATTCCATATCCACCTCTTATCTCATATCAAAATGTGTCAGGTGATCTCGGCCATGAAATTCCCAAAAGCGCTCCGCTCTCTCTCTCTCTCTCTCTCTCTCTCTCTCTCTCTCTCTCTCTCTCTCTCTCTCTCTCTCTCTCTCTCTCTCTCTCTCTCTCTCTCTCTCTCTCTCTCTCTCTCTCTCTCTCTCTCTCTCTCTCTCTCTCTCTCTCTCTCTCTCTCTCTCTCTCTCTCTCTCTCTCTCTCTCTCTCTCTCTCTCTCTCTCTCTCTCTCTCTCATTGCAGCCCTGAGATGGAATTCAGAAACTCTCTCTCTCTCGCCCAACGGGGACAGAACTGAAATCACTGCATTATTAGATTAATAATTCTCTCCCAATAATAAAATTAATAGATTAGTTTAATGAAGAGCAGTCCAAATTTGTAAGGGAATTCCTAATTCCCTGGCAAATGAAGGGCAGCTGCTTATTTTCAGGATGGGTTTGGTTACAGTAAATACAACCTTGACTGACTTACAAATACTACACATACCACCATGAGGACATTGTTTAAGGACAATCGCCCTCCTGTCTCCGATTCATTCCTCTGAGGCATCCTTACCCCCGTCCCTCCCCCGACCCCCCCTTCCTCCAGCAGCAACATGAGCCCTCCGCCCAGCTCCAACCTGCAACAGCTCACAGACAAAGGCTGCTTTCTAATTCCGCCACTGCTCTGCACACCAAGTAATCAATTCTCCCTCATTCATGTGCAGATTCACTTTAAACTTCGATATAGCACTTTGTTTTTGTTTTTTTAAACTGTGTTCTTTACATGCACAGGTCCATTACGCTTCTATTCCTGAACCTTATTATGCCCCCCCCCTGGTGACACCTCACAACAAAAACTATCACCCACCAGGCTGAAAGAGAAAGGAAAGAGAGCTGCAAACCTCACACACTTTCATCTGATCCCCAGAGAGGAAGCCAAGGAGGACCTTGAAGGAGGACCTCAAAGAGGAAGCCGAGGAGGACCTTGAGGAACTGGCTCCAACAACAGCATGTTCACTGTAAACCCAACAATCTTTTTGTTTCTGTTTGTTCTACTTGAAAACAAGAGCTTTGTTCTGATTTGCAGAATTACATTTCTAAAATAGCCTGTTCTCTCTCTCTCTCTCTCTCTCTCTCTCTCTCTCTCTCTCTCTCTCTCTCTCTCTATCTCTCTATCTATATATATCTATATATATATATATATAAAACAAACAAAAAGAGGTGGAGGAGGGGGGTCCAAACCAGTGTGGAGGGGTTTCCCGTCCACTCAGTCCATGCTCTCCAAACCTTGAAATGCACTGTTTCCCCAGGACGCAGCAGGAATTCAAAGAATGTCTGCATTCCTTTCTCAACATTAATTTACAATAAGCTCTTTTCACTCAGCTGTTTTATCGCTTCACACACATTTATCAAGGATGACATTTCTTTCTAAATCAACCTCAACAACTCTCAAGATTTCAGAAGACCAACTGAACATATAACAAATAACTCCACAAACAAGGTTGTTGTTTTTTTGAGCTTGGACTCATAGCTACTGGAAATAACTTTAATTAGATGATGGCTCCGGATTCTTTGTTTTTATTTGATCAAATTCATTTTTAAGAGAGAGAAAATTACAACACAGTTCAGATCTTTAGTTATCGTAATTTTCTATAGTAAGGTTTATAAAAGTATTCAAGTATTAGTATGCGGCCCTGTTCTGAGGATGACTGCTATGTTTCAAGTCTTTTTGACCTTATGAACTTTACATCCGTGTGGAAAACAGAACATTACTTGTCTGATGTCAAGAAAAAAAACACAGAACATTTGTTCTTTGTTAAGATTTTAAAATCCTGACAATCTTGTTAGCATGTTTGAAGATTTAAATAAATAACAGCATTAAAAGTTGCTTTGCCACAAGGTGACCACAATGCTTTTCAAAATTTACAGACACACTTATTGCCAAATCTGTTCTGTGATAATAATCAGTATTAAGGTTTCTAGATAAATATGGATTTCATTTATTAACCAAAAAAATGACGTTGTTGAGATAATCCCATTAATAGTCCGATGAGCGTTTAAACAGGGTGTGAAACATTTGCACTAAAGCAGCGTAGCGGTCACACTTGTAAAATGTTGGGAATGTTCAACACCACAGATATCCGTCTTCCATAAACAACCACAACACGTCTGTGAAGTCATTAAACAAGTGGTGATTTTAATTCTGCTGGTTGCTCTCAGGTTGTGTTGAGATGTGTCAGCGTTTCTTTGAGCTCCGCCACATATTTCTCAACCACTTGCTCAGACGGTCGCTCATGTTTCATAGAACCGTGCTGCTGAAAAACTGCCGAGCCGGGAAGCATGTGGTGCCATGGCAACCGGCGACCGCACGTTGTGTCATTAGCTGGGGCAGGACCGCATATTAAACACTTTCCACCGCTGTGATTTCAGCATTCGTTGCTGTTTTCTTCCATTTCATCATGTATCAAAAAAATCAACAACCACCAACAGTAAATGTGAGTTGACTAACAAGCTGGTTTTCTGTTATACTACAAGTATATATGCTGTTGCACAATTTTGAGGGTTTTTTTTCTCTTTTTTTTTCGGATAACAAAAACAGGAGGATCGATGTGTAAAGTGTTTTTTGCGACACGACACTGAATAAGACTAAAGTTAATGAATATTTTTCCAAATAAATTTAAAAAAAAAATCCACAAAAAGCTTAATTCATTTCAAACTGAAAGTTGCAGTTTAACCATCAGGAGACCATTGATGATGGTTATTGAATATTTGTGTATTATCTCTCTTTTTGGGCACATTTTAGACAGTCCAGACTTATTTGTTCAGCTTGTTTGAATGGAAATCAGGTTGGCTTGTTGTCTACCGTCCTGCAGTGGGAATAAGATGTTTTTTTATTCTATAACACTATTTAATTGAATGGAGAAGTTTGAATCTTTTCATCGTGGACATCTACCCACTGCTCTCATCATCAGCTCAGAGGAAAACATATATACATTACTCAATAATAATACATTCTATGAAATTATTTTGAAAGATTGTTCATAAATTGCAGCTACTAAATGCATCGGTGGGGGGGGGGGGACACACCGCTGCATGTGGTCATGTATATTCTCAACACATAGTTGTAATTAAGATCAAAAGGAGCGTAATAAATTACAGCACCAACTTGAGTGAGTGGTCTGAATGTTTTTTTTATGGTGAATCAAACAAGCCATTCATAATAAGTACTCTATTAGCGACACATCAAGGATGTGGTGTCTTTACTGTGGTGGGTCGTAATACAGGCCGGTGAGCCGAAGCAAATCCACTTTGCTAAGTGCATTCAGGAAAAAGTCTTTCCTTATCATCAATTATCTGTATACTGGACATGTGGATGTTCCCGGGAGTTTCCCACCAGGCGACCGTGAAACCAATCTGATGCCATCCGCGTCGAAGCGAAGAAACCAGCAGAGAAACTCTTAACAAGTAGAAATAGTTTAATAAAGTCGGAAAGGTGTCAGACCTCAGTTTTAAAGTTGGCTTTAGATGTTTGGTGAAATTCTCAGATCAAACATCCGTTCACGTCTGTCCTCGACCTGCTGATCCTGTTCAGGTGAACAAGCTGCTCCAGTCTTTGAATGTCTCCACGGAGAGCCTGTCTGAAAGCCTGCTCGTTATTCACCATCTGAAGAATTAATAAATATAGCCGGACATCCAACTAAAGAGAAATGCAACGCCAGCCTCACATATGTAAACACAGCAGCATGAGGGATGAATATGTCGCTGATTAGGTCATATGGCGAGTTTCCCCAAATGGAGATCCCCAATTTAGCAAAATGGCAGATGGACATCACTAATTTCATGGGGAGAAAAAAAACTGTTCTTTTGGAAAGCAAATATCCCCATTTAGCTAAAATAGAATAAGACTGAAGTGAAGCTGTGTTTCCAACACGTTCAGAAATGACTTGTGGTGGCGACTGACTGACGAGAGCCATTTAGTTCACACATTATTTAACCAGGTTATTTTCCAGAGCTACAATTTACAGATGTCCCCTAAATGCACCACATGCAGACAACCAGTAGACGCTGCAATTGACCGTTGAACCCAAAATGCCTCGAATGCAGGCCGATGGTAAACTAGAGCTAAACAGCTGTACGTGGAGAAGAGTCTCTTCCCAACAACGAGTCTGCAGCCAAAACCTACGTTTCAAAAGAATGACATACGTCTTTCTAAGATTTAACTACAGTAAGTAGCGTTGCTTTCACATCCAATGTCCCACGTCTTCTTAAACAAAACACAAGAGTAAGGCTTTATTCAGACTGCCAGCCAAAATCAGATTTTTGTCATATGCAGACTGGTTTTTGAAAGCCTGAAAAAAACATGAAATGCGACTTTTGCGATCCGAATCCCATTCGGAGGTTTTAAAATGTGACTCCAGTGAGATTTCTACGTCTCGGATCGGGTTTCTTGCGTCGAACATCGATTTCAGAGAGACCAGAGTGAGCAGAGTTGATTCTACCGCGAGCAGCGCGCATTTAGAAAGGGCTGACTTTGCACTGTAGAGGACAACAATAACGACAGTCCACGGAGAGACGCTGAAATAAACTGGTCTGCTGCCACTTCCGTGCCAGCAGCTTACGTTGTTACCGTAGCAACCAATGCAGATAAGGTCGGTGATGTCCGGACACACCAAATGTGTCGTAAAGATCCGATTTGAGAATAAAACATTGGATTTGCCTACAGTCAGTCACACGCCTGGAACACGTATGACGGTCAGGATGTGAAGAGCCGGTGTTACAATGAAATGTGTCCCCCATCAGATTCTCTGGTGCCCGACTTCTCATTCCTAAATCAAACCAACGCAGAATCTCAACATTAGGTCACAGATTTCGGTGTGAAACCAAAACTGAGGGCCGAATGGAGGCCGCGGCGACTCACTACCACCTCCTACTGGACAAAGTGAGAATAAAAGGACAGGATTTAGTTCTTACAAGCTTTAAACTTGATCTCGCTGATCAGTTAGCCACATTTTCTGTCTTTGGTCTTTGCTCCTCGTAGCGGTTGTTTCCCGGGAAGCCGGTTGACAGAAAGACGCATCGCCCTGAACAGCACCATGTTGTCCATCACCAACCGTCTCAAATCAATTTCACACCACTCAGCGAAACGCCCCGCCAAGGAAGATACTTCAGTTATTGGCAGCTCTGTTTGGAGAAAAGTGAAGTTGGCGTCTCCAGTTGGCCGTCGTTAAATGTGTTCCCGAGGCCAGAAGGGCTGACGATGAATAATAAAAATAAAGTTGGTAAGACTTTCATTCTCGATGGCGGTGAGGACGACGCAGTTAACGACCAATCAGAAGTCATTCAAATGAATGTGGGATCAGCGTCTCCGACCAAAACGATGTCGGACTCTGAAGCTTGGACGGTGTGTCCATCCGTCCCACCTCGGATGAGGAGGAGGAGCAGGAGGAGGAGGAGGAAGACGAGGACGAGGACGAGGATGAGGACGAGGACGACAGGCAATAATCACTAATGCTGCATCAGCATGTTTTTGGTTCCGACACGAAACAACTAAAACTCGGTGGAAAATCAGAAATCAATGTTTTACAGCCACAAAGACAAAATTCAAGATTTCAATTTGGGTTTTTCTGTCAAAAACAAACATTTATTCAGCGTTTTCACAGCGATCAACCCGTGAGTCTTTGGCATTGAATGGCCGCAGCGTACATGTCAGCCAATATGTAAGGATATGAAAACTTCTTTCACAGAACATGATGCAAAAAAACTAAACAATTGGAGTAAAGTGGAAATCTGTCTATTTATGTTTATTTCTAATGATATAATTTGCAGTATAGCTTGTTGTTGCATTGCACTGATCTCAACGTGTACAATAAACTACAAATCATCAGGCCTCTAATACATTTCTTTGTCACAAATGTCAAAATTGTTTGATAACACATTTGAGGCATAATTAATATCCCAAAAATGTGTTTATATACTGTGAACAGTTTTTGCTCACGTTTTTCACGAGTTTGAGTGAAAGATCGTAAACTTCTTCGAAGGCACCAAAAAGGTTTATTTCTGTTATTTAGTTCAAGCCAAACATCCACCTGACAGTCGTAGCACATCAAGATTCAGGTTATTGTCACAATTCTTTCTAAATTTCTAAAATTGTTTATTCTCCTGAAATTTTTAGACTTCTTTCCAGAAATATTGCTGAGTTTATGTGATTTTGCTTTTCTAAACATTACTGTTGACTAAGTATTTTGTCATATTTAAAATATAAATCCATTCTAATTCTGATCCTCTAATTTTTTTTTTTTTTTAATAAAAAAAACTAAAAAAAACTATTCTATGACTATGACAGGACGACAAAATTGGCTTGTAGGAAGGTCCATTATTCCACTGAGCCTCCTCCTCTGGTACGTTTCTACACTGAATAAATGGATGTAATGCATACGTTGTGTACTAAAACTCTTTTTTTTTTTTTAAATGTTTAAAGCTGGGCTATATGTAGTTCACCAATATGTGAGACTCAGAACAGCAACTCTATGCAAAAAGAGATAAAGTAAACACACTTATTATCTGTTTCTTAATCCTCTTTCCCTCATCATAACTCCACATCTAGTCATATCAAGTAGATATTAGCCGACGGTGGACACGATAAGACGTCAGATGCGGTGAAAGGCCCGCGTGAGGTGAATGGTGGTGTTGGCCATGAAGAGGAAACACATGGCGAGAAGCTGTACGCTCGTCGTAAGACTCTTACAAACTAATCTCCTCTAATTGGATGCTGGAGGCTGAACACCACGGTGGTGATTGATTGTGATGGGTGTCACGGTGTGTTGGAGCTCAGTGAATGGAGCCGCCTCGGGCTCCTGCTGCTGCTCAGCCGGCCACCAGATACCAGCTCGCAGGCCATTATGTTGTCTGAGAGTTGGTAATCCAACAAATCTTTATATCTTTAATTAATTAAAGCCATATTTTGACTTCTACTACCATACCAAATACACCAAATACTGACAAATCGACGTACCTGGCTGATCCAATAGTGTTAATTGTCAGTGTTATCCATTATATTGTTATTGGGTTTCTCAGAGACACTAAATGGAACCAAGGTTGTTGTTTTTTTTAACCCTTAGAAACTGCTGGATGCCCAACCCCCGCCCCACACACACACACACACACACACACACACACACACACACACACACACACACACACACACACACACACACACACACACACACACACACACACACAGCGAGTGTTTATCACACAGATACGTGAGATATCCTATGAAACTGCAGTTTGAGCTTTCCAGTGACATCGGTGCCTTGTCTGTCTGACGCAGCGTTACAGAGAAAATCGTATTTAATCAAATTTGAATTCTTACATGACGCAGAAAAAACAAATCTGTAAAAAAATTAAAATGTCATAAGATAATTTTTTTTCTTTGAAATAAAGGCTATTATTCAAAAATCTCTAAATATTATCAAATCAAATGATTAAAGATGTGGATAGTGAATCTCCGTCATTCAAGTCGATGCTTCACATCCCACCAGCTGTGCAGCGTTTTTTTTGTTTTTTTTTAACCGATTGGCAATCTCGAGCAGAGCAGGTTGCCAGGCAGGAACTTTGTCGAGAAAGCAAAATCCAATTCCAGGAAAAGTTTCAAAATAAGAGACCTGTGTGTAAACTCCCGTAAAAAAGTTCATCACATCAGCGTTGACCGCTGAAATCTTTCTATTTGGATAAGAAATATATTCTACAGACACAGGAGGTGAAATAGTTCCACAACTAACAGGAGGATTCATGTTTTAATAATAAAACCCAGCAGCTGTTTTAACTTTGTCTGCAGCACAAAGTAGGAAACAACAACAAAGAAACCGTTTAACAATGTTTACCTGATAGAAGAACAGAAATAAAGGAAACGTGATCAAACGAGGAAGTAAGATAAAAAAGGGGAAAACAAAAGACTCCGAGTCCGCCGGTGGAATATGAAGCCGCTCAGAGGACCGAACAACAAACATTCATTGTATATTTTACTTCTTGCATGATTCGGCCACGTCGGGCTGAATTCTCCATAAAGTACTGAAACGAAACGAGGTTATGTTTCCTTGTATTAAACTCGTCTGTAATTACTGACACATGAAACTCACTGGATCGACCGAAACGTTGAGCTTTGGACAATTCAGGTTGTGAAAAACAAACTCTCATGTTCACTACAAACATGGATCACATTAATATTTAGAAATATGGCCGCAATAAAGTGATTGTTGGAGGATGTTTCATCGTTTCCTGTCCCAAAACTCTGAAGTCTCCACCCGTCTCCCCCTCCCCCCCATCAGGGGGACTTGGGCTCAGACGCCCTCCTGCTGAGCGCTCCGCTGGGATCCGAGCCGGACGCCATCGACGGAGCCCCGAGTCTGCGCTGAAATCCCTCAATTCATCCGTCACAGTCTCGTCAACAAATTGTTTTCGTGGAGTCCAGAGTTCACGCGGCCGAATCTTCACAGAAAAAGGACCCACCCCCTAATTTAACCTTCAATCGCTGTCATCGATAAAACTGAGTCAGCGCAGTGAAGCACGCTCATCTTCAGTGAGGAAGAACACGGTGTCTGTCTGTCTGCTATCTTCCAGCGGTTCCGTGTCGGACGCGCCTCAACGTTTTCAAAATAAAACACCCACGTGCAAACTCAACCATAAAAAGCTTTCACTCCATCACCATCTACCCTTCATCTAGAAATATATCCTCCTGCTACAGACAGCATGTGAACTAGTTCCACAAAAAACCGGAAGATTCATGTTTTAATGATAAAACACAGCAGCTGTTTAACTTTGTCTGCAGCACAAAGTAGGAAACGA
Organism: Brachyistius frenatus; assembly: GCF_029030835.1. Taxonomy (NCBI): domain Eukaryota; kingdom Metazoa; phylum Chordata; class Actinopteri; family Embiotocidae; genus Brachyistius; species Brachyistius frenatus. The sequence goes on from NW_027210699.1 coordinate 1,434,132, forward strand.
CAACAATAAAAACACAACGGATGAAACCGTTTAACAACGTTTACCTGATAGAAACACAAATGAAGGAAATGTGGTCAAATCAGGAAGGAAGGAAGATAAAAACGGGTCTGAGGCGCCGCTGGTGGGTCGTGAAGAGGACCGAACACGGTCACGTCTTTGGAGGGAAACGCAGCTTCATTTCTTTGAGTTTCGGGCAATAAAGGCAAACATCTTTGTGGAGCTTTTTATGGATGTGAACTTGCAAACAGGGTGTCGTGAGAGTATTTAATGAATCAGCGCGCCGCCGTCGGCCTCCGAAGAGTTCAACTGGTTTTCAATTTGCTCAAACTCCGAACATTAAGCAAAAAGGGTGAATGTCGAGATGATGACGAGCAGGTGGACATCAAGCAGATAAATACATCCTGGCGTGGACGGAGAAAGATTACGGCTTACTGGTCGGTGCGGTGCCCCCGATGTAGGCCAACGTCAGCGGCGCAGCTTAAATCTGCCTGATCTGCCGGGAGGGAGCCGCTCTGAAGACGAGGAGGAGGAGGAAGAGCCTCTGACCCGTTCACCACCGTTTACGTCAACCAGCTCACCATGGAGCACTTCAGCTTTTAGGGACGTCGGGAGACTTGAGATTTGGTGGTCAGAACTGCAACCAGAAAACTAACCATCGCTACGACTGTGAAACATATTCAGACATGTAGGGAGTCATATTTTGAGGGTTGTACCGGACACAACTTTTTTTTATTTTTTTTATTAGACTAGCTGTCAATCAGAAAACCAACAGCATGCTCTTCTTTGTGACACTTCTATCGTAATGCTGATCCTCAAATGTATTCTTTTTTCAAAGTGTTAATTAAAAAAAAAAACTATGACTATGGGACAAAATATAGATATTAGCCAATAAATTTTGGTGATGAATTTTTTTCACCCAACATGACTTAATTGGAACGCCATCCAACCTCAGTGCAGTGTGGCGTGTTGCCGTGCAGCCGGTCGGCTCTGGTTGCCCTCCGAGGGCCTCTACACCCAAAGAAAGAGGGAAAAGGAGAAGAAAAAACTCATTTTGAAAAACTGAAGTCAACTGAAGGGTCTCCGGCTACTGATTCGACTTTCACAGGACAGTCCGACCAATTTGCATTTCATTAAAGAGGTTAGGCCTGCGCTCTCAGAGTGTACATTTCTATACAAGTCCTGTACTCTGGCTATAAAGTCAGACACGGTCTGATGGTGTGACGGAGCAGCGATGGACGGGCGGAGGACTGCAGCTGCAGAAACACACAGAGTGTAAAACAGGCGGAGATATATAACATAAACCTCCACCATTTACGCTGAGGCCCATCACGACCGCCTCAGATGTCTGGACAGGAACATGTTTTTACATTCCAGGCTTGATGCATGCTTCTGTAAACCGTCCAAACATGCTAAAAATACACATGGACAACACGGCGGTGCCAAATATAGTCTATAATACTACAGAGTTACGCAACGCGGAAGAAAAGTGGAGCAAATCGCAAAAAAGACAAATAGAAATATATGAAACAATCACATGAAGGGATACGTGCTGCATTCTGGGCGCTTATTATCATTTTTGTATCATTCATTAATAATTATAATAATATAAATAACTTTCATACAAGAAACATGCCCAAAGTTCTTTACAGCAAGAAAGTTCTTCTTCTACTGACTCTGGATTAATGGGGAGGTTTCCAGGTTTTCAATGTGCTACAATACAACTTTAAAACACTAGTGGAGTTTAAATTATATCAGTATCTTTTTTACAATATTTTGCTGACAAAAAGCTAGAAAAATCAGCACGTTAATACCTAAAATTAGGGTAAAAGTATCAACTTTTACAGACCAGAATCTATCAAAATGTACTTCTCGTGCAAAACGGTAACAGAAGGCCTTTCTGCAACAGATCTAGCCGCTTGTTCAAGTCCATCCACAGATTCTCACTTCACTCACATACTAAACACATGCTGCTGCTTTAGCTTGTTCCACAACATGCAGAGCAGCAGGACTGGTTTCCTCCACGTTCCCAGACGCTGCTGTAAATTAGGAAAAACAACTGATGTTTATGTCCAATGCTCTGATATTATGAATTTTAATTACATGCAATGTGTAAAACTTGCACGCCAGGCCTCTCCTAAACAACACGCCTGCATAATACAGTTGTTCTGCCAAGACATCTTCTCCCAACTTCAGTCACCAGATGTGTAATCACAAGCACACAGACGTACACAGAGCAGAGCAGCTGCAGCCATCTGGATGACACTTTATACTCTTAAGGTTTTTGACATTAAAAGAGTGAAACGGAAACGCATGGGGAAGTAATATGGCAGCCAGACCGAAGGCAGCAGCAAGCTGACAACAGCTCGGCCCGATTAACTAAACTGAATGGACTCATCCACACCTCCAGACACAGACAGAAGTGCCGACACTGGCTTTTTCTACTACAGTGTGATGGATTTGACATTAAAATAACAAGAGAAGTGCAAAGGAAGCAAATCAGAATGGAAAAAAAAAAAAAAAAAAAAAGGCTAAAACCAAAAAGAGTAGAAAATGTGACAGGAAAAAGAAATTTTAGGAAAAAGTAAGTTATGTAAGACACGCAAATGTTTATAACCGAAAACACACTCATTTATAGAGGCTTGGTTCACAGTCAAGTGAAAAGGAAATGCCGCAAAAGTGAAAATGAAAACATGAGGCTGTGCCCTCAGATAAGAAACGTCAGGTTAACGACTCCAACTACAGTTAAATGTATTTCTAGGATCAAAGCACTCAATTAAATCCAGCTGTTGAAATATAAACATAAATATAGTATGATTTTTTTTTTATTCAGTAATCGGAAGTCAACAAAATAATTCCTCTGGACCGCTGCCTAGTGAGTGTCATTCAACCGCTGGCTGTCGGGGGGAGAGGGGGGGGGGGGTGTCCAGGGACTGATGTGGGGTTTTATAGGCAATTGGAAAATATTGTAGGGAGACATCATCCGTCCCACTGTGGATGGGGCGGCTACATCTAGAAATGTGGCCGAGTTTATTCGAGACCCTAAAAGTGTGAGTTGAGACCAGGAAGCAGTCGCAATCTTACACACTTCATGATTTCTACAGAACCTGAAGAATAATTCACTTCCATTCAATTTTAGTGAGTAATGTCAAAAGAAGTGGACCGAGCGCTGAACCTCGAGGGACTACATGAATTTTGACATGAGCAAACTGAAATCTACCTAACAGATATATGACCACCTAGTGCCGTTCTTCTGCTTCCCTCAGGCGCTAATAAAAGGACACGCTGCATACGTTTCCATTGCAATGCAGATGACTAAAATGAAGGTGTTGTGTTTGGTCAAATTCTTTATCTGTTAAGGATCGTACCGTATCGAGGCTTCATGTAACTTGTGTTCAGATTGGATGTCATATAAATGCAATTGAAGTGAATTATTCAGGAAGTGCTGACTTGTCAGGTCTCTATAATGTAACTACTATGTGAAGTTCCCTGAGATTAAGTATTTTATTTATTTTTATTTATTTCACTTTATTAATCCCCGAGGGGAAATGTCTTCACTACAGCAGGGGGGCTTTCAGGGGGGAGCTGCTGCAGCAGGCTGCCACTAGCGCGGCGCCAGGTAACCTGACCTGAGGTGCATGTTTTTGGATGATGGGAGGAAGCCGGAGAACCCGGAGAGAACCCACGCAAGCACAGGGAGAACATGCAAACTCCGCACAGAAAGGCCCAGGACCGGATTCGAACCCGGAACCTTTTTGCTGTGAGGCGACAATGCTAACCACTGCACCACCGTGCCGCCCTAAATGTTATGATTTGACGCTACGTGAACTGAATTGGAATCAACTGAATAGAAATTGAACTTAAATGTAATTGAAATTGGTTTGACATCGAGTTTAAAATTCACATTGATTCAAAATTTTATTGAAATTGGGTTTAAATCAGGTAGCTGCATTAGCCTGGTGCGAACCCGAACCCCCTACGTGTTTTTTACTGTGAGAGTTCGCCGAGAGTTGCACTTGTCACTGTCACCAGCCGTCCAATTACAGTGAAGGAGGGGCGGGACGACCGCTCGCCCTTCAGAGGGGCTAATAAGAGCCAGACTGTATTCACAGCCAAGAAAACTGAAGCGGTGAGCCACCGTCGGCACCACCAGGCTACAGCTGCATGTCATTGACGAATCACATTTTAAATTAATAAAAAAGAAGTTTTCATGTATTCACATCCTCCATTTCCCGACACTCACGTTGTAAAGGCTTTGTCAGAGTGAAAGGAGGGGACAATAAAAATGTTAATGGTCAGGAGGAGGATGCCAGGAAAGTGACTAAGGCCGACAATGGCAGCGCTTTAGAAAGCCTCGGAGTGGCAGTGAAGCAGAGAGGAAAGAGGAGAAGGCTGCTCGGTACAAAAGAAACAAGACGAGAGGAGGAGGAGGAGGAGGACTGGGAGACAACAAAAGAGGTGGAAAAAGGCAAGATGAAGATGAGGAAAAAGAAAATGTTATCTTTGGACAGTGCACAGCCACAAATGAGCACCCTTATTATTCAATGTGTCTCACATCACGTGATTTAATACACATTCATCCACCACTGGCCTTAACTTGCCAAAAAAAAAATGCTGACTAGTCGGTTTGTCAGGCGCTGATACTTCAGGACCAAGAAGGGAGCAAATAAAAATAAAAAGTGTCGGTAGCTGTTTGTGATGGTACTTAAGGTACCAAGGAAACAACATGTCTGCCGTGACCTGCCTTAAAAAAAACACAAAAACCAGAGACATGCATGGAGATATTTTGCATTTCGAGTTAAGCAAAAGCCAGAATATAAACTTCAGGCGTTTTCAGAGGTGCATTAGAGGAAATACAGAAGTGTGTTTATGTTCTACTTCCCAGGAGTGTTGTGCTATTTGAAGCAAGGGAGGTTGTTGTGGATTATTCATCTAAAGTGTTTTTTCATGAGGAGTTTCTTTCTAAGAAAACACTACAGGGCTTTTAATTTGAAATAATACAGGAAGTGTTGAGTTTGTATAAACTGAGAGCGCAAATGGTCGTAACGAAGCTTCAGGTTGATTTTAATAATTGAGTTGAGATATCTTAAACGTAACATGACAAATTCCTTTTGTTTTTATTGGTCCCTCTTGAATGAAACAGCGAATTTCTACTGGATGACGAAAACTGGAAATTGGATTTTTCACTTGGCGGCACGTCGTTATTTTGCACTTGTGTGTCGAGACTGTTTATGTTAAATGTATTTGCCGATGCTGGACGACAGGTTGCCGCCAAACCTGTGTAATAATCATATTTAAAGTCCTGGCTGGGGAGCAATGTGTGTTTTTATAATGCAGTCTTGTATGTTTTAAATTCTGGAAGATGACATGGCTCTATTTTTAGTCATGTTAATATTATTTGTGTATTTATTGCACCTCGTCTATTTATTATTCGTCTTGTTTTTTTTTTTTATATTTCATGCACGTGATGCCACAATGTCAAGACAGTTATGTCTTCTTTATTACTTTGAAGGCTCAAACTGACTCTTGTGGCTGAATTCTTCTTTTCGGATAAAGTTTAGGTTGAAAGACACATTTCATTGGTTCATTGTTTTTGCAGGGGTATTGACTTTTTTTTTAAGAACTGTGTTTTTTTTTTTTTTTTTTCCGGTGGTATTGGTACCAACAACCAACAATTTTGGTATCCTGACAATTCTAGTATTCATCGCAATAAATAAACATAAAATCTGAGCAGTAAATCTGAATTGAGCTCTAAAAGCTTGCAGTGTGAACATCAGACATCTGATGAGGATTTATTTTACATATTGTTTGATTATATAATTGAGTAGAGCATTTTTACAGGGAGACATTCTGGCCGGCATTGTTGATGCTCATAGTAATCCCAGTTTTCCCAAATTACAGCCCAGCTAGCGTCTTAACATTGGATCTAGAATTTTTTTTTTTTTTTTTTTTTTACAAACGCAAAATAATCAATACTTTTGCATAACTGGCGCGTTAAAACTGAGCCAGTCAAAGCGGCACCACCCTAATCTGATAACCAACTTTCCACCACATTTAAAGCCAATCAACAGTCAATCACAGCACACGAGAGAAAACAGTCCGAGATAACCTCATCGACCCGCTGCACTTCTTCAGGTGTTCATGAAGGGTCTGTAACACGGCTGGGTTTGTTTCTGTCTGTAATGTGACACCAGCTACTGATTAAGGACTGCCTGACTCTGCTGTACACTAAAGGCATTGAAGAGGCTCCTATGGGTTGATGTTAGCTGAGTCCACTGCAAACTTTAGAGGGATCCACTGCTAACAAGGAAAACAGCTGCTGGATTTTCCCCTGAGGAAATGTACATAATAGTTTATTACTATTTGTCCGCTGCAATAAGAGCGTACAGTTGTTCACCTTTGGCCAAAATCTGCTATCCATCATTGACAACATATTGAATAGACTCCATCTCCTGGCATCACCAACCACAACATCAGCACGTTCAACCACCTTTCTCTGCAGATGAGAAGGAGTTCAGCTCCTGAATAAGAAGTTGAAGTCACATGATGGTCACATGTGCTGCTGCTGCTTCTGTGTAACGTGAAAGACATCATTTTATTTTGTTTAAAAGTCTCTGATTCTCATTTCTTGTAAAGTTGCATTTGATTTAAATTATTTCTAATTTTCTGTGTTTCACAGTAATTAAAACAACGGAAGCCGTTATTCCATCAAGCGAGAACTGCAAGGCCAAATACAACAATTATTATAGTTATGAACACATCTGGCATTTATTTTCTTTAATAACGGACTGACAGGGCGTGTGGGGAACATGTTCAACTCCTCGAAGCTGGTTAACACATTTTAACGTCTTGCTACCTTATAAAAGTTGCCGAGTTCACTGTCGTAGAGAAGTAAGAAACGAACACGTACACAATGTACACTGCATCTTCTTTTTTTCTGTTCTTCTACCTCAGTAAAGGAAACTTTTTTTTCTTCTTTTAGCTGCAGGTATTTAAAAAATTTGCACCTTAAATAAAATTGGTTGTAAAACACAACCAAAGTTGTGCCATCATTCTAACATCCATCTCAATAACAGGAGTCTGTTTTAAAGCAGTTATTACAGACTGAAATAGTGTATTGCCCTATTTTGTATTGAAGGACACGGCCATTTTGTTTTAGTAAAGTGGCTTCATTAATCATGACAAAGTCAAACAGGAAAACAGCAGCGTCACTGTCGCACATTTATGTGAGACCTCGTATTTTACTCGAAGTTTCAACAGAGACAAACTGGCCAGAAATGAAAAAAGGTAGAAGGGTCAAGACTTAAAGTGAATGAAAAGAGGAGGCAGACAGATGCAGAGCTGCTCACAGGTGCTTAAAGCAGCTTCCTGACAGGCAATTCAGTTTTATCTAAACTGCACCACATATCACAACACACGTTATCTCAGGGCGCTTAACAACTTCAAAATCCGAGAGAGAGGAACCCAACGATTTAACAATTCCCACACGAGCGACAGTCGGAGGGAAGAAACTCGTGTGTTTGGGCACTGTAACACACGTTGTAAACTAGCAGTCATTTGGGACGACAACCTAATGAGCCTTTCTTAAAGAGACAAGTTTGTGCAGGTGCAGCGTCGTGCCTGTACAGACCATCTGAGCGGCTGATTCTCCTTCAGGCTTGCCAATCCCAGCCGTCACACATCCCCAACCTGCTACACTCAGTCGGAGTTATCAATCCATCGTTAGAGGACAGTGGCCATTTACAATTTGGTTTTCCATATTTTGTCATTTCCACGTCGTCCTTTAACAAACTCGTCCCACAAAATGTCCTCTGGATTTTGTCTGCGCTGTTTAAAGGACACCATCGTGTCACCCACTGAGATTACAAAGAATTAAAAGAGAAATAATCTGTCTGGGAAAGAATTGTTGTAAAAATGAGGATATATAATTATGTTACGCATGAAGTCGTTTCCAAAACTCCATTTTTCTAACATAAAATCTGTGGAGTGTTTTAATGACTTCCAGCTCAGCATTTGTATAACTTCAAACTCGGGATGGGAAGGAGGGGAAACGCTGATGGTCCTGAAGAAAAGAGGCAGCAAGGCAACATAATGTGCGATGGTGAGGCTTGTTGGCAGAAGCATCACGCAGGCAGCACTTCACAGCGGGGGGGGGCTGAAGGTTTGCCAGCTCCGCAGGACAAATTAGGATTAGGAGGAACAACTCGCAGCAGCGCGGCCTTGTGATTCCCATTAACGCTGTTTTGGGGCCAGAGTCGTCTCAGTGCCACCGGGGGACATCAGGCTACCGCTAACGTCCAGAACATTATGACCATGGGGAGTCAGGAGGCCACAGAGGGGGAGGGGGGGGGCACAGCAGGGAGTCTGGGGGATGTGCATTTAGAGCATGTGCTAAGTAAATAGTAATAATAATAATAATCAGGCTACACTAGAGTCTGATAGTAAGTCTGACTGAGCAGCTCCAGCTTGACCTCCAGGTGAAGGAGGGAGTTTAAATAGAAAACGTTCAGTCTTTGCGTCTCTGGAATTACACTTCGGCTGGGATATAATCTCCAAATTCAAAATAATCACAATAATCTGCCGTGCCGATTTGATTTGATAAATTTTAGGCGATTGCACAAGTAAACTAAACAAACAGTTCTCCACTTTATTTTCTTAATGTGGTGATGCTAACAGGCTAACTGGCTAGCTCGTGGGCTGTTCGCAGCCAGCATCTCTTTCACGAGCTCAGTGTAACAGATTAAATATCAAATTAGGAATCAGAAAATTCATTAAGAAAAGAGTCATAAAATAAAGAGTTCAATCACTAAAGATCATCAATCGACCTCCCTCAGATTATACCAGTTGTGTTTAGTCGTGAAAAACAAACCTGGAAATCAACTTTGGAGAAGAGACGCTCTCGTTTTTAGTTTGCAACAGCTTCATAATCTGATGCTGAATTTAAAAGCTTCAGTCTCCTGTTGCTCACTGGGTTTAACTTTCCTTGCTGACCGTCCCTGCTGCTCTGCATCATGTGGCGTAATAGCATGTCATTATTTTGTTGAGGAAGAAAGTAGGAGCGCTTCTTTTGCTGGAGCTGATGTCCCCCGCAGTGAAAATGGCAGAATGGCCAATGAATCAAGATCAAACTTTTGAACAGTTAATCGTACAGCTCTAACTCGGCTCCATCCAACGAGAAAACCCAGAAGGACTCTGATGTTTCAATGGTGTGTGAAGAACAGATAATTCTCCAAGGACCTTTGCTGACTCTTATAAATCACACAGTGGCACGAAAAGGAGCCGCGATCCGTCCCGCAGTCAGTCTGCAGCACCAGTGCAAACATAAAGCCCGTCATGCAGGACTATCTTTAGTCTCTGGGGGAAGGAGGAGTCCTGCAACAGATGGTGTAGCCCCCACAGAGCCCTGATCTCAACATGATGGAGTCAGAGTGGGATTACACACCGAGACAGGAGACATCGAGACAGGAGACACCAAGACACGACGACTCGGCCCGGTTCTTTAAGATCCTGGGAACGACCTGTTCGAAGGCAACAGAGAGACAAAGGCTCTCTGAAGCCTTTCAGTATAATTATACTATACAATATATTTCTGATTAATGTAATAGTCATAGACTCTGTAAATAATCAATTGTATCTCACTTTTCTCATTTGATAAGAAAAATAATTCCTCATTTTAAAGCCAGTAAGGCAGACATGACTTGCAATTTTTGGAAGCGTTTTACAGTAAATAAACAAAACAAACATTCAGCTAATTTTTAAGAAAATCCGCCACAAAATTTTTATCGCAACAATCACAAAGGAAATTCTGCAAAATCCTCGAGGGGCTGCCTGGTGATGTTGTGATATTTACATTTCCCTCCAGAACAATCGAGTATTTCTAATCTGGTCGTTACGAATTGTAGATTTCCGACTGCTGGTGGATTCGATCATTTTCTGGATGTTCATAACGCCTCACATACGACTTATTAGTGACGTCAAACATACTTCTTGGAGCTCTCAAAAAAAACTCACACAGTTCTGGTGGGACATTCAACAAGCATTCAGGTGTGTCCTCCCGCTCGCAGGCTACAACTTTCCATTTCCCAGTTGGTCATGAATGCACCATAAAGTGGGCTAAATGTGCCTTTTCTTGTGAACTCAACCTCTTCCCACACTGCCTATGATAGATAGAAAATAAAGAATAATAAAGATGTACTACGAAACATGTGAGAAATGTTCTCAATAACGAAGTTCAAATTCAAACAATTATTTAATTCAGCAATAAGTTAAGGAGAGAACATCTCGTGCTAAGAAAAACATATTTCAACATCAAGTTTACTAAGTGCCAATAACACAACAGCAATATTTGAAGTCCTAAACATGCAGTAATCACACAGTAAAAAATAAATTACAAAAAAATAAGCAAAATAAAGTGCTCATTGCAGTGTTAATGAAGATTTACAATCACAGCGTACTTTATTAGGAACACCTGTTCACTCCTTCATGCTATCAGCCAATCACGTGGCACCAGTGCATGAAATCATGCAGATACAGATCGGGAGCTTTGGTTATTGTTCACATCAAAACATCTGAAAATCCATCTCAGAGATTTTGACCGTGGCACAACTGTCGGTGCCAGATGGTGTTTTTATGAAACTGGTGATTACTAAAATAAATATTTATATCATGGGAAATTACAGTGAACCCTCGCTATAACGCGGTTCACCTTTCACGGTCTCGCTGCTTCACGGATTTGCATCGTGCATTGTGTTCTGCATTCTGATTGGCTAAACAGTCTCTCCGCTTCTTCTCTACCTGTTTGTCAATAACGTTGCGGTTTAATATGTACACGTACGTAAAACAGCTTGCCAAATTAAAAATAATCGATGGTGGCATGTCGGTTTATAAGAATCTTTTTGCCCAGAAGAAAAAAGAGCGACAACAACTACCGATAACTATGTTCTTCTCTCGAAAAACCACACCTGCACCGCCGGCTTTAGAAGAAAAAACCGCTGCAGAGCGGAGTCAGGATGCAGCGGCTCAGTCAGAAGAGCAGTGAAATACACGAGTCACTATTTGTCCTACTGTACTTTGTATTTGTTTTCATAATCATTTTTCATTTCCTCCCGTTCTAATCCAATGACTCGGGTCGCAGTGGGGCGGTGCCGATCTCAGCAATTTGAAGCCTTCAGTTCGTATTGATGATTCAAATTATTATTTTACAGTACAGTAGTTATTTGTAAAAAAAAAACATTTATACAGTACTTTTATTTGTTAAACAAATGCTTGGGCCTGTAAAAAGGTTTTGTTCTTTGGTTTCAATGTATTATGGAGTATTTCATTGTATAATAATTGTAAAAAAAAAAAAGGTTACTACTTCACGGATTTCACCTATCACGGTCTCTATTTGGAACGTAACCCCCGCGATAAACGAGGGTTCACTGTACATTGAATTCAAATGCCGTATATTTAAAAGAAAATGAAACATTTTAAATCTAAAAATACAATTTCAGAATAATTAAAAGACTAATATTGATTTAACATTCGACCTGCCGTTGTTTTTTTCTTCTCTTGATCTCTCATCCAAAAATAGCCCGTAAACATGAGCGGGAGAGAGCGACAATTCCATGACATCATTTAACAGGAACATAACAGCACGATGTTGAGCATTGATCCGCGAGGCCGATGGTGTCGTTGGGGTGGAGATGGACTCTCTGACCGCAGCGTCAGATAAACCAGGAAGCTGATTAATAGGCCGACCTTACATAAAGTTTTAGTTTTTAGGTTTTTAACGATATTACAATTTGTCTTCAACCGAGTACCTTTAATAATAAAACTAGAATTGCTGCATTGCAGGTGTTTGCCTCCAGAAAACCATTTAAGTTGTGGACTTTTGCGCCACATTTAAAGAAATTCCCTCAAAGCATTCTGGCTGCTGCTTTGCTGAAAAGCTTGTTCATGATCTCAAAGTTGACAAATTACTTACAAACTTAAAATCTGTAGATACCAGATGTTACACTTTGGAGAAATCAGTTAACATATTCAGTACTTCAAAGCAGATGAATTTCAGGTTCCAGATCAGCCTGGGTTGATTTCAGTAACTATGGCAACGCATTTCTTTCCCCCAGCTACAATGAGGACAGCATTTTGAATCGTATACAGCTCTGATTATGCTGTGACGGGCTTCTGCTCCGTAGTGGTGGCTCAGCTTATCGTATCAAGATTCATCCACCAAGCTGGCAGAGAGGAAGATAAAATAATACAATGACAGAAATTAACCTATAGTACTGTTACCCTCCACTAAGCCGTGTCGGCAATTTCGGAATTAATACCTGAAACAGCTGCAATTTTGAAACACAATACGTCTCCTTATCCCTATCCTTGAAAAACTGCCTCACCGAAACGGTAATTAAAAAAATAACTTAATATGACATTGAATGCAACAGCAATAAAGCACACCAAATGCTACATCCTTTTAATCAGTAGTACGAGCATAGACTGGATATAAAAGTGTTCGTAGCTACACGGTGTGAAAAATGGTTCCGATGCCGAAGTGTCTTCAGCTGCAATACCAGCGAGTGCCACTAGAGGTCGGCTCCAAAAAGCCTCCGGCTCCATAGACTCCCATTCAACTTCTCTCATCAAATCCAAAGTGAATAAAATGTGTCCACCAGTTCTCTCGGTGTTGTTAGCTAAAGTCACTCCTTCTTATTAGTTTTCTGGAGGTCCATCTGAAAATAATCCCTCATTCATTAGAAAAGAAGATTCAAGAAGACCTGTTTTTGGGGGCGTGTCTGTTTGATTGACAGGCCTGTGGTGCAGTCAGGTTACAGCTATCGGTGGGCGGGATGTAGTATCGTTAGGTTTCCGATCAGATCGGTCAGATCCACCGCTTGCTCCTCCCCCCCAGCTTGCCCAAATATGGTCACTTCCTGCTCCAAACCGCTCTGAACTAGCAAAGATGGTAATGGACAGAATCTGAACTTGTCACTGGTTGCATTTTTATAACACACAGGATCTGAAGGGCGGAATAAGTTAATGTAAGGTCTCTTGTGTTACTATGTCGGGCAACATTACCAAAATAAGACATTGCAACTGTGCATTTAGAGAGTAAAAACATGCTTTACGAGGAACGGTGGCTTCTCACACTGAAGAAGTCAGACAGTGAGAGAGAACATGTGACGGGAGGCTAGAGGACGGCGTCGGGTTGAGAAACACTCAGAGATAAGAGCATGTTGAGGCATCGCTGCTGTGAGTGTGGGCGGACGACTTCCTGTGTATTAGTCTAGTACGAGCAAGTCTGACTGATCGAGAAGTTTATGCCCAGTGAAACCTGAAGACAAAAAAACAAACTGGGACACTCAGTGCAGGAAAAGACTGGTGGCTCACAGGAAGTCCCTCACACATGATCCAGCTGTTTCACAATGAGTTGATCCCATCTCTGTATTCACCCCCGAACACAACACTACTTTATCTGAGGTTGCCCTCCAGCATGCTGGATTAGCCTCCTTCACCCAGAGAGGCTTTGACATGATACCAGAACCAAGATAACCTCTGTGGTTCTATCAAGCGGCAGCCAGCAGGGACGTCACCCGTCACTTATTTCAGTTCGGAATATTTTGTCCGGCACCATCTGGCTTGTCCCCAAGTGGTTTGGAGCCGGTCGTGACCATATTTGGGCGCCACTACGTCCCGCCCACCACAGGCCTGTCAATCAAACAGACACACCCACCCCAAAAAATACTGCTTTTTGAAGGTTATTTTTTAATTAAGACGGATTATTTTCAGATGGACACCGAGGAAACTAACAAGAAGGAGTGAGTTCAGCTAAATAGCACCGAGACATTTTTAGGAGACCAGTTGAATGGGAGTCTATGGAGTTGCAGGCTTTTTGGAGCTGACCTCCAGTAGCACTCGGTGGTATTGCAACTTAAAGCACTTCTGCATCTGAACCATTTTTCAGAGCCAGTGTTACTTCCACAACAACTCTCCATCATTACCCCAGGACATCGCTACCACAGCAACCAACACCTGTCTTACACACTGGGAATGATGAGGCCTTCAGAGTCACGTGACAGGTTGCTGCTGAAGCCGTCCATCATGTTCATCGTTCTCATATTCACAACCTTTCGATCAGCTATCATTTTGGTTTCAGATTTACTTTCACCACACCTCACTGAATTGAATCCTACTAAACTACCAGCTGGTTACCATGGCAACTAACGCAACTTGATAGCTAAACACAGTAAACGACCATATTTCACCTTTGACCTGTCATGTCCTGAAGCAAGCAGCCCTCTTCACATGTCGCCTGAAAGCAAACAGGCTGAATCACCAATTATCACCAGGTGGCGCCACAGGTTGAACACCAGAAACATGCTGAAAGACACCGATCCAGAAGATTTAGTGGGAAAAGAACTACAATTACTTGGTGGTTGTGCGCCTCCAGCGACCGGTCAAGCTGCAGTTAACGTCCACGTCTGACCGGGTTCATACAACAGTCCCTCCTTTCACGATCTTCCAGTTTTTTGTGACTATTGCATTAAAAAAAAAAAAAAAAAAAAAAAAAAAAAAAAGCATTTCGCGTGATTTTCTTCTTTTTTTTTGCAGTCAAATTGCCGAAATTGGCAGAAATTACCAGTTACCAGTTTGGCCAGTTGCCTGCATTTGTTTGTCGCCAGTAGCTGTTTTGCAGCTCCATCTCAACCTTGTTCGTTTGCTATATCGTTCACACTTACACACTTTACATCCAAAATCACATCATTTCTGCTCCAGCACTCACAGCTCTCTCTCTTCTTCTTTTAGCCAGCAGCTGACCAAATGTGAAAACAGTCACGATCCTCCCCGTTGAACAACGGACCAACATTAAGATGTCACAGTCAGCTTTTGGATATAAAATCTCAATAAGTCATCATTTTATCCAATTATACATTTGCATGAATTTGTTTCTCATAATTAGCTCTTTAGTTTCCTCTTTGATTTTGCCAAAACAAACAATCCCACTTCTGTGATTCACAGATCAGACCCTGCTGTTGTCTCAGAGAGTCACTTCATTAAACCTCCACATTACTGTGATTCATGTTTGTTTCAAAGGGCCTCATTCATCCCGATGAGCAGCAGGTCAGATGCCACCGCTGTCTAGACGTGTCAGAGAAGAGTTGGATTACTCAACAAGGAAACACACTTGAAGCGACGAGGTCGGCGTTTCTTGAGTCAGCGCTGCTGGTTCGGTATCATCTCAACGATGACGACACTTTCACGAGTCAAATCCAGTCAGTTCAGCCTTGAATGTGAAGCACGGACTCTTTCTACGTGGAGGACATTTCCACCTTTGACTTCTATTATCGGCCAAATGGTTTGAACTGAATATTTGTGTTTGTAATTGCATGAAAAAAAAAAATCGGTATCTAAGCAACCAAATGAACTGTGGAAAAAAAAAAGCAGGCAGACAGACAGGCAGACAATATGTTATTCTGTAAAGTGGCGCAGGTCAAAGGTCAGGACCAACATAGGAAGACGTGACCCGGTGACCTCATAATGACCTCCTACTCATATTTCTATCACACAGGTATTAAAATGGTTTTTGATCCATTATTCCACGACAAAAGACAACGATTCAAACTTTGACCAAGTTTGCTCTCCAAACGACGTCACCAGAGGTGCTGGTCAGTCAGATTTTGGGGTTGATCACGGGACGGGAAAACGTCCTCGTCATTAACCATAACACAAGAATCTTCCGTCCACCGTCTCGTCCTCTCCCAGCGGAGACGAGTCGGACAGGTTGATCCTCCTCGGACAAAACCGCTGAACAACCCGCCATCTGCTGCTACTGCTCTTCCAATCGCATGTGTTTTTTCTAACATTTGGCAAATAGGCGTCATCAACATTATGAACTATCAGCAGGCTCCTGTGTGCGACGTACCAATGGATGCACAGCGCATTGTCACCCGGTTACCATGGATACAGAAGGAAAACTTGCTGTAGGCGAATTCAGGGTGTCTTTTTCCGAGGATTTTCAAAGTGGATTTCTGAATGTTCATTTACGATAGATGTCGGATATGACAACATCTAGTATTTTGTAAGTGCTTTAATTCCCTCCATATCTGTGCCAGTCGCTACTACTGCTCAAACATGCCCCCCACCCCCACCCAACTCTCCTGCACCTCCACAGACAGTCAGTAACTCAAAACTCAAGATTTCTCTTATATTCGTGTCCTTTTGTCTTAAATCTAGTTTTAACATAAATAAATCTGACATGACACCAAAAGTAAAAATGTCTTACCTCGTAGGACCAGACGCACTGGACCCTTGCAAACCTCCTGACGCAGCGGCCCACCTCCACGTCCTCGTGGGTGGTGTACATCTCCTGTAAACACTCTCGGATGTGGGGCACCATCCTCTTGAGGACCTCGCGGCTCATGATGACCCCCGGCCCGCCCATGCAGAAGTTCTCCCCGGGCTCCAGGGCCAGCTTCCCCAGCTCGTCCCGGGCCCCCATGCCCGTCTGGCCCAGGAAGATGGCCTCGCTGCTGTTGAGGCTGCGCAGGAAGCTCTCCAGCCGCTCGCTCTTGATGTAGACGTCGTCGTCCGCCCTCATGAACCACTCGTATTTGTCCAGGTAGTGGTCGTGCATGTACTTGAGCATCATGAAGGACTTCTTCTGGGGCGGGTACGAGTCGTCCACGTTCTTCAGCGCCACGATGGGGATGGGGATGGAGGTGTCGGAGCCCTCGCTGGAGAAGAACTCCACGCGACCCGGGATCGTCTGCGCCCACGTCCTGCGAACGCACCAGCACACGGACACGTGAGATTATTCACGCCGATGACACACAACTATATTTCTCCTTTGATGACAAACCACACGAAACCAACAAGAGACTTTTTTTGGACATGTCGGTGTGATACACACCTCCACCGAATTTCATGCATGTAGGTAAATATAGCCGCCGGCGCTGCAGTTTAGGGGGCGCCATAGAGCCATTTGGCCACGCCCACTTGCGAAACCACTAAAATACGTAGTAATTGGCGATCCCCCAATAACGTAGAAACAGTAATTCATGCTTTCCTCTCACCCCGGTTAGATTCCTGCAACGCTCTGCACTACTGCCTCACACAATTTAACATAAATACACTTCAACTCATAACCAGGTCCGACAGGAGAGAGCACATCACACCTTTTGTTTTTTTTTAAATCGGCTCCCTGTCTGTTTTTAGAATAGATTTTAACATTTTAATGATCACTTATAAGGCTCGCAGGGGGCCGGCGCCTGAATATATATATCTGACCTCGTGACCCCCTACGAGCCTACATGCAACCCGAGATCCTCCGGTAGGTCGTTCCTGACCAAACCTCCAACTGACCTTCAAACTAACGCTGACCGGATGTTTTCTGTTCGACCTGCCAGACGAGATCAGGGACGCCAACACACTGCTTTCTCTTAAAAACACACTATTTTAAGACTTTGCCTTTTTTATTGATCCGCTGCCTGTTTTAATTTTTGTTGTATTTCATCATTATGTTTTAAACTGTTGCATATTGTGTTTTAAATATTTGTAACTTGTTTTTGAAAAGAAATAACGTTAATTCTATTATTTCTCAGACGGGCAGTAGCTCATGCTGAATAGCAACAGCTCCAAAAAAAGAGTTTACAATACTCTGCGTTTCACTGCACATATCTGCGTCCACAGACGTGTTCGTTTGACACTTTTAGGTGCAAACGGACGGCTCACTTCTAAATTATGGATCCTGACATGAGCGGCATTTACGTAACATAACATCCAGAGTTGGAAAGAACATCTTAGACCTCAGCAGCTACTCTGCAGGAGCTCTTCTTCTAAATGAATGTATACTGAAGGTAAAAATTATTATTGTTTTTTTTAAACTTAAAGAAAACATGGTTATCAGTCATACGTCCCTGTTTGGCTCAGTGATCACTAATGACATCACATGTCCTGTGGTTAGACACTTCCTACTTCAGAGGAACGCCGAGCAGTTTGGTCACATCGGTTCACTTTGACACGCCAACGCCGTTTCAAAGAAATGAGATCACTTCTAACACATAAATTAATCACCACACGTGCCACATCATTGTGTTTTTAACATTTTACCTGAAATAATTCTGACCCAAAATGGGAGACAGAACAGGCGTTTGTTTGTTTCCACTTTAGGAGACTGCTCTGTGCTCTTTCAGACAGCCAGCAGCGCAACTTCCTGGCATACAGTCAGTTTGTAGAGAAGCATACGTGTCAACTAGTTTCATAATGTAAAGGAAATTGATAATTCTCACAAAAAAAAAGCTTCTTTTTTTTTTAATGGTAAATATGAATCTCTCCACTCCCATTTTAATACCTAATTATTCCATTTATATTTAGTCCATGAAGTGAAGGTGAAGCGAGCTGTCAGGCAGCACCAGAGTGTCGACAGCTGTGTTGATTCACGGTAAAGTGACGCCACGAAATAGATGCAGGCGTGGACACAAAACGCCTGTTTATTCTGCACAGATTGTTGTAAACATGAGATGTGTTCACACGCGTTTCCATCAGACAGATGTTAAGAAAGAAAAAAAAAAGAAAAGGAAGTGGACAGGCAGGGATGAGCGAATATAATGTGAAGTAAAGGTCCATCTTGTATGCTGATGTACTCCTTAACAGGAAACAAGAGACAACAGTGACACAGTTTTCTACTCTCGATGTACTCGGGTGGATTCTTTAGTTCGACAGCACAGAGCTTCCACATCCTGGAGAAATTAAAAGCCTGAGTCCTTTTTCCAAAGGACTCCCTAATTAAGCTAAATGCAGTTTACTGGGACAATCTCTGAAAACCTTTGATTAGATTCAAGTCAGCGCAGCATGTTTCGACAAGAGCTTTTCCACTTTCCTCTCCACATCTGCATCACAGAAAGAAAGTGGAGATTGTAAACTTATCTAGTTGTTGCAGTTCTTCAGGGTCGACATGCTTTGCTGCTGCAGAGTGATTATAAAACTCTCACTGACTTTGACTAAGATAGGTTTAAAGAACGGTGAAGCTGTCCTTTAAACGTGTTAATGACCAAAGACAGCTCCTCCACAAAAGTACAAAGAATCTTTAATGGAAGAAAATAAAGTGATCTGAAAACTTAGCGCTCATATTTTTCTCCACTTTTTATATTCACAACTAACATACTGCATGAGGCAAATTATCTAACGGCACACAGAGCTGCTTTTGTTCATAGCGGTCACAAATAACAGACCGAAAAGAGATTTAACACCGAGATTTCACACAGCCTCAAAATAACCGAAAATCAAGATTCATTGAAGGTGGCAGGCATTTGAAACTGATTGAATTAAAAACAATAAGTTTAACAAAACCTGATCATCGTTTCCTGCTGATGGACCTTCTCTCATATACAATGCAGTCCCAACGGGTCTTAATAAAACTACAAAGAACTAGAAAGCCCGTCACTGGAAAACAGTTTAACTGTTGAAGATCTTTTGTTTTACTATAAATTGCAGTTCTTTAACTTTAGTTTTTGATGTGAGACTTTGTGAAATATTTGAAAATACCACTGTAATAAAGATAACATGATGCTATAGTCCATAAGTTTACTTCACTCTACACAGAAAGGAATATTTATTGTGGTCTCCATTAAAATATATTGAGAATCTGTTAAAAAAAATCCACAATTGTTTTGGAAATAATTTGAAACTGAGGAGAGTAATCTGCCTCCATCATTGTTTTTTTTTTTTTTTTTTTACAAAAATCCAACTTTGCTTTTGATTTTTTTGGTTCAACAGCATTTCTCAATAATAATAAATATATATATATATATATATATACACACACATAATGAAAATGTCAATAACCGAATATTTTTGCTGCACAACCTTCAGAGGCGATCGATTGACTTCTGCAGGTTTGGTCCGCTCCTCCACAGCAAACTATTTCAGGTGCGTCAGGTTCGCCTCCTCCAGAACACCCGAGTCAGCACTTTCTGTAGATGTCGGATTGGGAATCGGATCAGAGCCACTTCAGAATAGTCTCGTTCTTTCAGCTGGTTTCAGCTGTGATCGTACTGATGACTGACCCGTGAATGAACTGTGACTAAGACGGAGCTTTCTGACACCAGAGCGGCACGTTTCCCCCAGCAGGTCGTCTGTGAACACAGAGCTGATGCAACTTGAGAAAAAGCGTTGCAGCGAGTTCATTTTGGAAAATTTCAATCAGTTCAATCATGCTGCAAACAGACAACGATGAACCTGAACCTTTTCCCTTTGTTCTCCGTCTCCAGTTACCACCGTCCTCCTGTTCAACCTACTTCCTCCTCCTGCAGCTGCCTCCAGGCTGCAGACCTCAGCGACTGAAATGACGGATTTTAAGATCTAGGACATGTGTGATACTAATTAAAGAAAACGGTTCATTTGATTATTTCCATTTTCTTTCTGACAAATCTGAGGCCATTTCAGAATATCTTCGTAGAACGGCCAATAACGTATCTTTCCCTCACACTTTCTTAGCTTCGGTCTATGATATTACTTATTCAGGAAGAATGAGACATTTTCCAAACCCACCGCTGTATGTCGTGCAGCGAGACAATCACACGACTCACATGTGATTCTTTTACACGGTTGTTGAAATCAGGAGGTTTGAAAGAACATCCCATCCAATCTGTTGGCTTTTTCTGGACATATTCGAAAAAAGGAAATATCTGAGCCTCTTTGGAAATGTGCTAATTGATATACAGTGAACCCTCGCTATAACGCGGTTCACCTTTCACGGTCTCGCTGCTTCACGGATTTGCATCGTGCATTGAAATCACATTACGACTATATGTAACATAGATATATTTAATGTCCAGTTCTATCTATTTCAATTGTAAAATAAAGGTTACTACTTCACGGATTTCGCCTATCACGGTTTCTATTTGGAACGTAACCCCCGCGAAAAACGAGGGTTCACTGTATACGAAAACCAATGACCACATAAAATTTACATTTTCCAGTTGTTTCTGTAACCTAAATAACTAAACAGATCAGTCCCGTGCATTAAAGTAACTACTATCCTTCATTTGTCAGCTCTTTGCTGTTCGACGTGTTGCGTCATCCTGCCGAGATCCAAAGACGTCGTTACGACCTCCAGAAAAAAAAAAAGGTTGTAGCTGCTTGATGCTGCATTCGTGTGGAGCTCGTGTGGTTGCGACATGGGAAGTCTTCTGCAACGTATGCTTGGTGTTAAAGTGGTTAGGGTCGTAAAAGCGCCGTTGCTAGGAAATGGCAACGTGGACGGTGCCTAGCAGCCACAGATGCTAACAATTTTGCGCTCTAACGGGGTTTGTAACGTGATGCAGGAAATGCAAAGACACCGAAAGGAAAAGAGGACGGCGTCTGGAAGGTTTTCCTCAGACGTCGGCTGTTATCCAAGTTATGAAGTTAAACTCTACATGTCTAAAATTACAATATATTAGTAAATGAAAAATGAACCTCCGCGGCCTCTGACATTTCTGTAAACATCAGCAAACACCTGTCAGGAGGAGGACAGAGGAAAACCTTTAAAACAACTTGCGAATGGAGGAATTTTGTTTTGAACGTTTCAGCAAACCGATGATCCGAGAAATTATGGAAAGCAAGATATTTTTGATAAAAAGGGGCCAACACGAGCTTCAGAAGCTAACGACATTACATCATTGATATTTGTTGTTGAATAGATGCATTTCAAAAGCTGGTTGTGTTCAAGTATATCAGCTTAAAGACAGGCAATTGTTTGCTTACACCAGACGTGTCCAAAGTCCAGCCCGGGGGCCCGATCACGGCCCAAGGTCAGGTTTTATACGGCCCTGCAGTCTTTAAAATTTATTATTTATGGCCCCGCCAGCACTGTCAATCAAAAGATGACTTTCTGAATGAACTTGTGTGAAAAGACCAGATGAAGTTTCATATGTTTTGAAATGAAATGTTAACAGACAACATTTCATTACCCGTAATAAGTCCTGTTTAAAATGAAGATATTTATCAGCCTCGTGGAGGGTTTTAGGTATTTCAGACAGTTTGTTCTTTATGTGATCTGACTCTCGAGAGGTCAAAGAAAGGCAGAATTGTTTTTTATATTTGTCCTTTCGTCATTATATTTTGTGTTAGGACAGATCTGGGAAAGTCTGCCTTTAACTTCAGTGCACCTGAACTCCTGCAACAAAATACAGAATCTCCTTAAAATCAAATCACTTTCTCCATTCACACATTTACCGAAGCTTGTAATTGTCACATATAATATGTACTTTACTCCATTTTATCCACTCAAACTACATAACTTATATTTTAATGCTTGTTATTTTATGTTTTTGTTGATTTTAATTAATCTTTCAGGTTAAATCTTCCTTCATCTGACAGTTAAATGGTTTAACTAGAACCTCAGCTGTGGCTTGTCTTATTGCTGTGATCACAGTCCTTGTTTTAATTGTTCTTTAAATGACTCGATGCCGTCGTACATGAAGAGTCACCCTCGATGATGTCTCGAGTATAAATAAAAGTTGAATGAATTTGGTTCTGTTTCCATTTGAAGAAATGACAATTGTTGTGTCATTGCAAATATAATTGTTAAAGAAGAATGTGTTTGTATTTAATTTTTATGGTTCAAAAAGTCTCATTGGGCATTTTCACATGATGAAATCTGGCCCTCTGAAAAAACTTTGGACACTGCTGATTTACACCAACAACTCCCATGACTGATTAATTCACTGGAAGTAGTCATCCAGCAGTGGCCCGCCAGAGGTGAATATATTTGGGTATATTTGTCTGGTATTTGGACAAAAACTTGAGCTCTGGGAGGCCGTCATCACGGTTTGTCTATTTACTGACATGTCATAAAGAAAAAAGATCAAATTGCTTAACTTGGGCAAATAATGAGCAGAATAATTGGAAATGTAAATAGTTCTGTGTCCAAAAGTAAAACAGCAGACATGTAATATTCCCATTAGATTATAAAGGGCGCAGCAATAAAAATAAGATTGATGGTTGAAAATGAATATTTTACTTACACAAGATTGTTTTTTAGCAGCTTTAAAGCTACTTAATAAACTTTAGTGAAAGCAAAACTGCACGTGAAAGGGGCTCTTAATGACTATTTTACCAGCAGTTAGCCAACATTTTATCACCAATCACTAGTAATTAATTTACTCATTTCACACAGCACCTTCATTTGGTACCTGTTGGATTTTCTCAGAAGTTCCTTTTTCACAAAAAAAAAACACCCAAAAAAAAGATGCCAACCAGCGTGGACCGATGACAAAAGCGGAAAATGAGTTAAAAAAAAAAAAAATAACAAAAAAAAACTAGCTGCTGCTAGCTTAGCAACCTAAAACACACGGGATGAAAAAGCTCCTCCGCCGCATTAAAAAGTGATTTTAATCGCTTCGTATGCTCACAGGTGAGTTTATAAAGGTCACATGATGATGGACCCCGTTACCGTACAGCTAATAAAGGGGAAAACGTGTAATCTCACATACCTATGCGCTGCCACGGCTCGGCTGTTCAGGTACTTCTGGGCAGTCATGACGCCGACGAAGAGGAAACTCTCGGACCGGGAACCGGGCTTCTCGGTCGCCGGGGAACCGTTGAGTTGCGACGGCCACAACGCTCCGTCGTACTCCTTCCTCAGAGCCCCGTTGAGCCCGCCGCAGCCGGCCGGGTTGGCTTTCCGCTTATGTCCGGCTTTCTTCAACTCGGTCGCCTTGGGCAGGATGAGCCTGGACGCCAGCGTGAACCCGACAACCAGCCCGAGCAGAACACTGAACCAGGCTCTCCGGCTTCGACCTGCCATTCCACCAAAACTTCACCAGCTCGCCGCGTTAATCCTCACTGGATCCGCGCACACACACAAAACAGCGGGTGTGTTCAAGGAAAGAAACGGGGGAATAAAAAGCGGGGAAATAACAACAACAAAAAAAGGGTCAATACGGCCCCCCCCGGTGCCTCCAGAAACCGGGCTCACACACACTCTCCCCGGGTAGAAAAGCCCCTTTCTTCCAGATGCCTACGTAGCATCGCAGCAGTCTCCTTGAAGCCGCCACCTGAACCGCTCTCCGCCGTCTCTCTCTCTCTCTCTCTCACGCGCTCTCTCTCTCTCTCACGCGCTCTCTCTCTCTCTCTCTCTCTCTCTCACGCGCTCTCTCTCTCTCTCTCGAACCGAGCCCGCGAGCCCAACAATTTAACGCCGACCCACAAACACAACAGCTTTTTTCTCAGCCTTGAAAAGCGGCTCCATTCTCACCATTATCTCCTCTTTTGGAAGAATGTCTCGACTGTCTTTAAGATCCTCGATGGCGAAAGTATTTTAGCGGCGGTTTGACCCAACGGCGCTTCCGTAGAAACGCTCTGACTGGTTTTAGCTGAGGATGGAACCCCCTTTCGATCCATTCGACCTTGCTTGATGCTAGATTGGATCAGTGGAAGGGATGAGCTGCCTGTGATTGGTTGGGACTTTGTAGGAGGGTTAACGATTAGGGTTCGGATTAGGGATGGAGACAGGGTTAGGGGACCAGTTGAGTGACAGTAGGAAACAACCAATCACAGCGGCGTTACATTTTACAACCAATCATCCCAGTGGAAGTGTTTTGGACCGTATACGTCACTCCGGATGATCCAGTCCAGCACCCTCCAGTCGACCTGACGGTGCTGCGTTCAGGTCACATGTGAACCCCTGTGAAAATACAGAATTCTGCTGTTTCTAAATTTGGATTAAACAGTAATAACGATTTTATCTCACTTCCTGAAAATCGTGCTAACTAACAAAAAAAAAGTTTAATTCCTTATATGTGTGCACATTCTTGGTTAATAAAGCTGATTCTGATATTTATAATCACCATTATTAGACTGTATTTAATTACTAATATTACGCTACTTTAGTTCAAAGCCAAGCCAGACAATAAAAATGAGATAAAATACTTAATTTCTAGTACATTCTGTTATTATGTTGTGTTTATTGATGATTATTTTTCTTTCATCCGTTTGAGTGCTACAGAAAATATGGCCAAAAAAACTATTGAAAAGTAGAAAGGCCACAAATGCAGCGAGCGCCCCCATGTGGTTTTTGTTCTGCAAAGGCCTTGCCATTAAATGTTTTACTTTCAAATTTTGTTTTTCTGCGGGAGGCCATAAAAATATTAAACGCAAAATGTTCCTGTATTTCCTTTTGATTTGTGTGATTCTTATTAATATGGTGTACGCAAAGTAAATCAAAATGTTCACTTACTCGTGTCCTATATTCTGTTTATTGTAGTGAAAATATGATTTGTTTACAGCTCTGTGGTAGAAGCTTTTAGGCACTTTGTAGGATGTGGGGAGGCTTTTTTTTATTGAGCTTTTAAACTAGTCTTGACTTTAATGTGTTAAGTGCCATGAAATAACCCATGTTGTGATTTGGCGCTATATAAATAAAATTGAATTGAAACTGCATAGAAGAAGCACAGAAAAAATGAAATGTAATTCATATTTGTGAGCACTTTTTGCTTTTGAAATAACACCAGTTCTTTGCAGGTATATATATTCATGCAGTTTTTAAAATGGCTGCTCTGTGGATTCAGGCCATCTCAGATTGATTCCCCAACGGGCCGGACCACCTGCTGCAGGACTCCTCGTTGTTCTTGTGGCTGAGGACGGTTCTTATTGACTGTGGCTGTATGTTTGGGGTCATTTGTAATTCATCAGAAGTCACCCTGATGGTACTGTGAAACGGAAACGAATAGAAGCAAATCTTTTGCACAGTAGTACATCATGTATATTTTGAGGCTTTGATTCAGCAATACGTTCTTCAAATGTAATAACATTTCATTATTGTCATCCTGCCTTTTAGATTGCATCACCACTTCTAACAAAATTACATTTTCCATACAATAATGTATCACAGTCTATACTGTGCCAAAATGTTGGCGGTAACACTCACTCAGTGTATTTCTTCTGCCAGGATTCCCTGATAGATGAATCTGTCCATAACTAATGTCAAGTTCATTCGTGACAACGGTTTAAAATTATTTGTTTCCACTGGCTAATAAATTAAGTACGAGGACTCTCCGAGGAGAAGAGGACTCCTCACTCATGAGGATATTTCATCATATCATCAGCGGGATGATAAGTGAACCAGCTGACTGGCTCTGTTCCTTAGGTTGTACATGAAACAAGAAATATGCCGCCATGGCATTGACTGACGCCTCATAGCCACGTTAATGAAGTTAAAAACTTTGGTTTATCTTGTGAAAAACTATTTTCATACTGCTGAGTCCATCCGAAATGTTTAAAAAAAAAATACCTTTAAAGAGTCGTCTTTGGTTTGTGTTCACTGGGCCGGATTGTTTTTTTTAGGTCAAAACTGTAATGTATAAATTTATGTAGTGATAAATTATGGCACATCTGAAACTTTTAGTGGTATTTATGAATCATGCATCCGTCACATTTAATCAAGTAAGTGAGGTTATGTTACGTTCTTGGTTTTATATTTTATTAATGTTGTAAGTAACTGTATTGTAACTTGTTGTATAGCATTGCCTCTCACATATTTAACCTCACTTCATATCACGTTATCATATCCCCCTCCCCCCCCCCTCTTCTGCCACAATTCACCAAGAAACCCACTGAGCCACATGGCTAATTATATATTCATCAACCTTTCTCATTTGCTTTGCATTGACCATATATGGGCGCGTTGAAGATGGGATATGAGGCAGATCTATGTCAACACATTTCTAAGTGGATCGGATTAATAGAGAACATTGCTGCAGGTGTGCATGCAGGGTTTTATTAAATCTAATATTTTTTTGAGGTTGTATTAAAGGTCTGCAGTCAGAGACATCTTTTAAATCTCTTCTTAAAACAGACTTCTATCAGAGCCTTTGCTGATTTTAGTGATCAAGTCTTATTTCTTTTATACTGTTTTAATGTGTTTTTATGATTGTTTTATATGATCATTGTGTTGTTAAGACTTGTTAAAATTCACTTGTTTTGTTTTAATGGCTTATTTCATGTGAAACACTTTGTAACTAGAGGTTAGAAAAGTGCTCTCCAAATAGTTTATTATTATTATTTCCTGTGACACCGCCACTCAGCATCAAAGCCGCCTAAAGAGAGTTTAAACTTTCTTCTACATAATCCAAAATATTCCAGGAAACTTTATTTGTTCATAAGACAACTACATGGAGCAGCTTTAAACTACAACTGAACCTGAGACTTTCAGTCTGGGTGGGTTTTTTAATTGATTCCCTTGTTTTGATGTTGTTTATATGCAAGTTTCTCAGGT
This sequence comes from Brachyistius frenatus, assembly GCF_029030835.1. NCBI lineage: Eukaryota > Metazoa > Chordata > Actinopteri > Embiotocidae > Brachyistius > Brachyistius frenatus. The sequence goes on from NW_027210699.1 coordinate 1,461,364, forward strand.
CTTTGGTCGTATTGAGGCTTCCTGGATAAATCAAGTTTAAGTACCCTCCCCACCCCCCTCAGATGGACAACTTGAAACTCCTGGTGACAATCTTTATTGCATAAAAAATGTGCATAACAATCGGCAGAACCTCCTTAAATTTTGATATATATACATATCAAAATGTTTATAACTACATAACCAGAGTGTGTTATTATGGAATTAAAACGTTGTCCACCTTCTACAACTGCTGCAGTAATATAAACTTTAACGCTATATTGGCACACATTGATAAACACATTGAAGTATATCAGAAAAAAACAAAAAAACACACTGACTGTGAAACTCATCGGCCGGACCGAGCGGTTACGTACCGTTTACAGGAAGGGCTTCATGACAAGCTTTCAAATGCAGCAAACCTGCCCCTGAACAGCATGATTTAAAATCAGCAGATTATTTTTGATGCATAACAGCACAGAGAAGTAAGAAAGTAAACAGTGAAGGGAAAATAAACAGATTAGATGCTATTGATGACGCTTAACTGATGAACACAACGGATCTGTTTTCATCCGGCGTCACCCGACACGGCCTGGTGCGATCGGATCACAAGTGGCCGCCCGTTCACGCCCGTCTGGAGCGAACACGCTCTGTAACACGTGGAAGCCACATCAAGAAAACATACAAGCAAAGAAGCACAAGAACATGAAACCTGAACCCCCAACGATTCGGGTCAGATTAATCCATTGTTCCAGTGTGTCTGCGCTGCTGTGGATCAAGGCGGGCAGAGCCTCTCTCACAGCCGTTGGTCTGATGTGTAACAGAAAATGACACGAGATAAACTTAAAGGTTAAAAATCGAAACGAGTGGCTCGTGTTTTAAATCACTAAAGAGCTATTTTATAGGGAGCGTGTGCAGTAAAACTCTCCTGTCGGGCCGCTTATGATCCGATCGGGCTCGTTGGTACCGGGTGGAAACGGAGTAAACAGAAGCGAGTAAAAACAAAAAGGAACAGGTGATCAAAGTCTTTAAAAAAAAAAAAAAAAAGATGTGGGCTCTGCAACATTGTCAGCTTGGTTCAGTCAGCCAGTGTGCGCCTTAGAAGCTGTCAGAGGTCAAAGGTGATAGCGACCAGCGTCTCTGACGTTCTTTAGCCTCATCCGCCGGAGGACGGGCCTCTCCGGCCGGGTCTGTAGGAGCAGCTGCCTCCTCCCTGTCCGTTCAGGGGGTTATAGTCTGAAAAACACACACACACACACACACACACACACACACACACACACACACACACACACACACACACACACACACACACACACACACACACACACACACACACACACACACACACACACACACACACACACACACACACACACGCTCATGTGTGGTTAAAGGATTCGGTGGAAACACAGCAGCTCCAATCAGCCCGGATCAATACTCGTGATCGGTACGAGCTGTTACAGTTTACTGGTGTTTGTCAATACACTGTTGGTGCAATAATGAAATAGTGCACATTATGAGCACCAGATCGCTGCTCTCTGCTGCTTCTTGCATAACACTGACATGTTTTGATTTCTTATATTTGTATTCTATTTAAATATTTCTATTTTCATTCTTTGATATTTCACTTAAGTTCTTTTTTTTTTTCTTTCTTTTTTTGTAAACATTTATTTATATTTTCTTGTTTCGGTTGGGGAGGACCAGCAAAGTAAGATGTTTATGTGCAGCCTTTTTTTTATATACGTGTGCATATGACAATAAAATTCTCTTAATCTGCGAGTCTCAGTGTGACATTGATGAACATTGATCTCACCGATCAGTGATTCAGGGCTGTGATCAGCCAAATAAAAAATGCAGAGCAGGAACCAGCTGCATATGATTAAAACTATTTAACCTCCGCTGATACTGAATATTTAATCTTAAATAACTTAATAAATCTTACTTCTTTTTTTTCCACCTGAAAAATTATCCCCAGCAGCTGTTTTTCTTCCCAGACGCTCATGTGGGAATGAATTATTGAATTATTCGGTTCCTTCGTATCGTTCTGTTGTAAAAACTTTACAATGTTCAGTGACCTGAAATAACTTTATTATTGAATTATATTGAATTGAGCTGCAAAGCTGTAAATGAACAACCTCAGGCTCTATGAATAAGATCCACTTTGGCGATTTTGTAAGTCTCCTTACGGTGTTTCCAGATTTGAAAATTCATATTTTTACTTCCACCAAATGAAAAACTGTAAATATAATGTCAGTTAAATAACATTCAGTTAAATAATGTCATCAGTTGTATAATGTTTATGCGGTGTGTGTTGTCCAGGCTGTCAGTATGTTCTGTCGGGCCCAACTCATGTCCTGTGACGTACATACCAGCACTGCGGAGCGGCTTCTTGTCCGTCTTTGGTTTCTGCCCCGTTTGGGATGAGCTGGCCTCGTCGCTGGTCTGCAATGAAACAACATCAATCAGATATTATAGAGACACGCAAACACTCAGAGAGTGTGTGTGTGTGTGTGTGTGTGTGTGTAGTTCGTTCATATTTACATGCTATAATCAAAATCAGTTTTTACACTCGAGATTTCATGTTTTTTCAGCTCTGATTTTGTTCCAACGACCCAATCGAAAGGCCTCGACCAATCAAATCCCAGATACGGTTGCTCTTCAATCAAACCGTCACAGCTTCCCTGCGGATACATTTGCTGTACTTCTTCTAGGCAGGTTTGTCCCTTTAGTCTAGTTCATCCACTCCTGCTCTCCAGGGTTTTATCATACGGTCTGTTTACAAAAGTGTTCGTAGCCTCCGGCTCTGAAAAATGGTTCCGATCCAGAAGTGTCTTCAGCTGCAATACCAGCGAGTGCCACTAGAGGTCGGCTCCAAAAAGCCTCCGGCTCCATAGACTCCCATTCAACTTCTCTCATCAAATCCAAAGTGAATAAAATGTGTCCATCAGTTATCTCGGTGTTGTTAGCTAAAGTCACTCCTTCTTATTAGTTTTCTGGAGGTCCATCTGAAAATAATCCCTCATTCATTAGAAAAGAAGATTCAAGAAGACCTGTTTTTGGGGGGCATGTTGTAATGATAATTGTCCATAGCATTATCTGTGTGATACATATATTCTGTTTCATACATATATTCCCCAGATGATGTCATATACTCTTTATGTAACACAAATGTTTTCTTTGTTCTCTATTGCATATGGTTTGACACACAGTGACCTCGACCCTGAAAGCGAATGTTCCCTCAGACGGAGGGAGTTCAACCGAAACCATACAGGATCCCCAAAAGGACCTATTGATCCTGGCTGCAAAATCCGGTGAGATTTGAAATAATATTATTATTATTATAATTGATCATTTAACATAGCTAAGATTTTAATGAAAGAAGTCATTTAATACAACAGACTATTGGGAACCATCTAGCTGTTTCAGTTTTAATATCGTTTTTAATGTTTATGACGGGGGTCATTTGGCGAATGGTGGGCTGAAATAGAAGTATTCAGGGAATACATAAAGTTCTGGGAACTTTTGAAGTTCTGGACAGGATAGTTCAGACGCCTTTCACTCCGATTGTGGCGGAAGGCGAATCAGAGATTCACGGTGACGATTGTCTAAAGAATAACGGGCTGCAGCCAGAGGACCAAAGTTGTCAGGGTTAGGGTGATGCACCGTCAGGGTCAAATTTAAAATGGATGAAAAATAAATATGGTCCCCGGTCGGTCAAACCAGCTCCAATATGTATAAATACTGGGCATTCCCACGCGGTCTACACCGTGACCATCGAGGCGGCGCGCACCTTCATCAAGACAAAGTTTTCAGCCAAAATCAACACATCTGCCATCTGCATATCACGCCAGACTGCTGGAAGTGGTCGACATCCGTAGCTGCATTCCCAGATTCCCTCGGCCCTGGGCGACGGACGTGGCACATGGGAGTCACACGTCCGCGATCAGTTCCTCCGCGGCCAGAACTGAGGAAGAGTGTAGAACTGTCCCGCGTTGGCCTCGATGACAAAAGACCGACCGAGATAAAGCGTCATGCCGTTCACGCTGAACGAAACAAGAAAGAGAAAGAAGGCTGAAAACATGTGAAAGAGCTCCACATGGCCGCCCTCACCCTGTACCACGACCGGGGGCGTGGCCTGCACCAGAGAGGCAGCAGACGTGGCAGATGAAGAGGAAGAGGGCGAGGCGGTTATGACCCAGAACTGTGTTTCCGGTGCCAGCAGCGTGGCCATTGGGCAAAGGACTGGCCCGACCTGGAAGCATTAACCGACCAACCACACGCTGACTGAGAGGGGGAGGACTCTCCTATGAACAGGACTGGTATCGTGATCTTAACGCCCTACAGACGACCCAAATGTGCCGTTTCCTCCCTCGGCAGGCTTTTCAAAAATCTCTTAATATGTTAACTGAAGTTGTCCAATCCTCCACATGCCTCTCTGACTCACCTCCTCCACATCTGGCCCTCAGCCGGGTCCCCGGCTGCTTGTGGGCAGAACACAAGTATGATGTCGGACTGATAAAATCCCTGTCAACCGGTGATCATTACGCCAAAATCAAGCTTCAGACCTTGTAAACAACAATATCCTCTCAAACAGGAAGCTATTGACGATATCACTCCTGTTTTTAACTCTCTCCTGAAAGCTGCCATTATCAACCCCTGTGATACATCTCCTGCTCGGAAACCCATTTCTGTTGAATCACCCACCATTTACAACTCAGCTCTCTGTGCAGGTCTTGAATCGCTCGTTGTCTGCAGGCTCCAATATACTGCAGTCTGTTGATGATCTGAAGATCTGCTGCCTCACACATGAAGCCAGCCTGTCAAAGCTGCAATTTGTCCAACAACAGGCCACATTTTTAGGACAAATTATCACAGCTGAGGGTTTCTACCATTCAAAACATCCCTAAGCCTGACACCAAAAAACAAATGCTCTCATTTTTGGGAATGTGTTCCCGATGAGGCATTTCCACGCCCCCGGCTGCACATCCACCTCCCAGCATGCCGTTTGACCACCTAATGATGGATTTCATTGGGTTAACACCGAGCGAAGGGAAAAAGTACCGTCTGGTTCCGGTAGACATGTCGTCCACATGGGTTGAAGTTTTTCCCACATCCAAGCCAGACAGCGCTTCAGTGGCCAAAGCACTGCTGACAGATTGTTCCCCCCCGCTGGGGCATTCCCACCAAAATCAGCAGTGATAATGGCTCACATTTTGTAAATGAAGCTATCACACAGGTTGGTGCTTTTCTAGGCATTGACCTCAGACAACATTGCTCCGACCATCCAGCTAGCGGAGGGGCAGTGGAACGAGAGAACGACACACTAAAAGCTAAATTAGCCAAGTGTTGTTCACAAACAGGTTTGTCCTGGCTGAAGGCACCTGAGGATGAGACTGAGAGCCAGAACAGGACTGAGCCCATTTGAAATCCTGAAATCCACACATGGGCATCAGCCCGTTACCGAGACCACTCCCCTCCAGCACACTGTGAAAAGGACAGTCTTAACTACCTGTCAACCTGTCAAATGTTCTCTCCCAAGTGTCCCGAGAGGTGAGGAGGGCTCTTCCGTGCATTATCCGTGCAATACATATATTCTGTTTGATAGATATACCTCTTGATACCTCTTTGCAAAGATTAAAAGATGACAAAGGAATTTGGCGTCAGAACCTTTATTTAATTTTCTCACCAAGAATTAGATAAAGAGAAAATCCACGACCGTGTCTGTTTGATTGACAGGCCTGTGGTGCTTACAGCTATCGGTGGGCGGGACGTAGTATCGTCAGGTTTCCAATCAGATCAGTCAGATCCACCGCTGGCTCCTCCACAGACCTACATTCATGATGCAACATTTAGCTTTCAGTTTAAAAACTAACGGCCTGATTTACTAAGATCTAAAATAATGGTACTAAATTGCGTGTTCCTTCCAAAAGTTTGCAAAAGAAATTTGCACCCGTTTTGCGGGTGATTTACAGAGTAATTGCGTCATTGAAATCAGGTGCAAATCGCTGTATTTAAATGAGGGGTTTGGGTGTTACAGAGATTCCAGTAATGGAAAACAGAGCGACCGCAAAAAGAAAAGGAAATCTGATCCCATTGAAATTAAGAAATAGAAATAGAACAAGAACAAAACGCTTTATAGGAGATTATCAACGAGTAAGTAAATACCGTGGGAAAAACAAAAAGGCGAAAATGTCTTAATAAGAAAATGTCGGCAAATAAAAGAGGGACGGTGGATGAGATCCTCTAACAAACAGCGATCAGCAGGTCCAGATCTTTCTGTGATGAGCAGGTGAATTAGTTTCATTCAGTTCCTGGAGGTCTCGTGAACCTGATGAAGCTACCTGTGAATTCTGCAGTACTCATTCAGGATGTGACAGCTGAATAACAGGACTGGTGGGATATCCAAGCAGAGATACGCTGGAATGATGCAGAGGCAGCAAAATGCTGAGTCGGCTGTCAATCATCATTCAGTTCATTCAATAACTCAGAAATGTTGTCGCTGGACAAACGATATGTCTGAATAATCTTTGCCTCTGTCTGTAAAACCTCGTTCCCTACGTATTCTTTGGTTTCCTGCGTCTCCTTCACAATAAGAGCAGCCGTCTCTCCTGATGTTCATCTGATTAAAACCTTCAGTCGTACTAAAATACACAACAATCACTTCTCAGTATTTTCCACCTTCAAGCAGAAACGCCCAATATTACATATGATGTAGGCAAACACGCAAAATGGACGTGTTAAATTGCACATTTGAAAGACTCAATCCTCACTGCACGTCGTTAGTAGATCTGCTTGGACATTTCTTTGCGGGTGGTGTGAAGTTTGCACGTGATTTTACACACGCAAACCTTTTAAATCAGGCTCTAAATTGTGTGAACCGTGTTGCAAAGCAACGAACAACAAAAATGGACGCCGCCTTATTATATATATTTTTTAAACCACATTTTACAGTTATTGCAGTTTTTGAGTATTCTGGAGGAAGTGAAGTCAACATGCGTTTCCGATTTACTTTAACACAATCCTGACCGTAACTCCAACACATCCGTGTCTTATGACGCTTGTCCTCACCTGCCAACCTGAACCCTGAACCAGGACCAGTTATCTCCTGGAGAAAGTGTAATTATAAAAATGCGTCCGTGAAAGTTCCTGCCGACTCAGCGTCACACTCACCCGAGAAAGCTTTGCAGCTCCTTTGTAACTCTTTCCCTGCTGCATACTCTCCCAGAGGTCGATTTTCTGCCTCCTCTTCTCTTCTTCTTGCTGTTCATAAAACACAAGTAAACACCGGTGAGGCCCGACATCATCGCACATCACATCGCACCCGTCCAACACGTCACCTCCCGTACGTACCTCTTTCTGTTTCACCCTGAAGATGGCTGCTTTGGCGTCGAGCTCCTCCTGCATCTTTCTCCTAGCTACTTCCATGGCCTCCTGTCTTCTGGACACTAACGCAGCATCTGAGAGAAAAAAAGAAATTAATGAGGAGATGATTTTACCAGCAGTAGTTTTTTTTTTTTTATTGTTTTGATCTCATTGTAAATGAGAATGTAAAACTAGTTTTTCAACTAACAATATTTACGCTGATGAACTCGTTGGATGTCGTTTACAGTTGCACACGGTAATCAAGTTCAGCAGTCTTTTAACCACCAGCATGACGAGGAAGGATCTTCAGCGTACATCCATACGGGATGTTAAGTATCGCGGTATATCGGAAAATTGTTTAAAAACAAACGTTGTTTCCTGGCAAAGCCAATACTCATATTCAGAACTATCAGTGTATGACAAATGCATTAAAACACTGTTGTGTTTATTTATTCTAATGTTTTTCAGTCCCCAAAATGTTCTCATGAAGGACCTGTACGACTTTAAGTTTTGCTCATCCCACCTTTGTACCAGGCGGCCTGTATGAACCCAGAAACAACATGTAAACACAAACACTGGTGCTGACCTTGCGCTGTTAGTGGGGGTGGTGGGCGAGGGCTCTGGCTGGATCTCCTCTTGCTGAGCTGCTGGATCAGCAGGTAGACCAGCAGAGACACGACCAACAGGTACCACCCGTACTCGGACAGGAGCTCTCCGACTGCAAAACATATGAAGGGAGATAAAGTAAATATTATATTATAATAAGTCAGGGACTCTTAATGGTGAAAGACCAGGCAGAGAGATGGACTCTATTCTACCGTACAAGCCCAGGAGCTGCTATGTATTTGGCTGTTGAACATGACGCAAATATTTTACACACTTTAAATACACACAATAACGCACAACTCACGTCACTCATGCTGCCAAATATGAACACATTAACTCAGAGCATTCTGGGAAATTATCCATCCCACCACTCTACAATATGAAGTAACAAGAAAATGATGTTAAATGACGCATGTTTTACACTTCATACCTCAAATATGACATGGACACAATGGAAACACACATTTAAAAATGTCTTAAATAAAATAATATGCGATTTATTTATGACTATATATGATTGACTAGAATTGTTTTTTTTGCACGAGCTAAACATCTCAACACATTGTTGTCACGCAGCAAGAGAAGTTGAACACTAATACAAGACCTTATAATATCATAACAGTTTGCTCAACGTCCTTATGGCCATTTTTTACTTAAACCCAGAAGTAACGTCAGCCCGACCGTTAAACCGTTAATAACCGGGTCCGGGTTGTGGTGGTAAATTACCGGTTAGAGTTACGGAACTCAGATCCTGGTTCTTGAGAGGCGTCTTCACCACGTAGGTGTGGTCATCGTCACCTACGTCTGTAATCTCCACATCATCATCCATTTCAGATTTTAAACAAACGTTGTCTGTTTTTAAGGCACGAAGAAGAATGGTGTTCGCTGCTAGACAGGAAATGTATTCGGCTCCTGGAGTTATGTGTCGCGGTTGGGACTTCTTCCTGAGTCAGGCATTCGGCTGCTGCTGGATTGCATCAGCGGGGAAGGAGGCCCTCTGTGATTGGTTGTTACCGTATGGGCAGGGTTAAAGATAAGAGTTAGGATTGGTGATAGCTTTAGGGGGCCAGATGATTGACAGAAAAGCAACCAATCACAGCAGCGGAGTGTCCTTTACCGCCAACTGATCCAATCTAGCACAATCCCTGCTAAAAGTAGCTAGCTAAAATGCAAATCGTTGACGTGTTAATAACATGACGCCTTTTACGTAGGCGGTGCGTCACAACGTGTCTGCCGTTTTTCTTCTTTTTTTAACTCAACTTTATTGAACTTTTTGGTTGCGTTTCATTTGGACAGGCAGAAAATAAGAAAAAAAAATATAAATTCAATAAAAGTAATAAAAGAAAGGAGATCTAGGAGTTCTCTTCAAGGTCTTCCGAAAGTCTGTAGTTTCAGAGGATTCTTCTTCTCCATGCTTTTTAGAAACAAAATACAAGCACAGTTCCCTGTGAAAGGTGTAAAAGCTTGAATGCGTTTTTTTGAATTTGTTGGAATTGTTTTACCAAGAATAATGATTGTATTAAATATGGTTGTGTCATCAGCCAGTTACCTGATTACCAGCTGTTTATCCAAAGTCTGTGATTTATTATAAGAATGGAGAGCATTTCTGCAGCTGCCATGGAAATCAAGGTTAAAATGGGACAAGCTGGTTTAATCCTATTATCAATTGAAAACCTTGGAGACATTCCTCAGACTGCGCTGTTAGTATCCTTATAGTCTTTTAATTACATATAGAAAGTTAAATTAATCAAAATGATTCTAAAGTACACAATTTATGTTAATCGTATCAAAGGCTTTAAAAATGTGTCAATCAAACAGTTATAATCCAATAAGTCGTTTATAGGTATGAATGGAACATCCTTTTATAAAGCCTGACTGTGTATCTGAAATAATTTGCTCTTTTTTTTTTTTATCCTTTAGCATCAATGAGTTAAACATTTAAAATCTTTATTGAGCATTCTGTGTCTAAGGTGGTCAATTAATTTGTTATCTTTGCTAGGTTTTGAAATAACAGTGATGATTCCTTGTTTCATGGTTGTTAGAGGAGTGATCTATCTCTCTATTTCTTTTAACATGTGGACGATAAAGTCTTTGAGAGGTTCCCAGAAGTGCCTGAAGAAGTTAGCTGTTAGACTTCATACATACTAACATCTGCATCAAATACACTTTTAAAGGTCTCATCCACTTCAGAGATGCATTCTTTAATGTGTTCAAAGAAAGTAAAGTCGAATAAGAGACGGAGTAAAGTTTCCTTTTCAGCAGTGACTTCACAGCATTTAAATTCTTGTTTCTTTTTTTTTCCAATCTACAAAAGTAAACTGAGCTACTTTATACATTTTTATCGTGAGCTTATTCTCCTTTGGTTTTATTAATATAGACTTTGTGGAGGGAGATTTTGTCTAAGGGGGTTTAAAGTCTGAGCTTTGGCTAAGCCACTCGAGGACAGTCACAAAAACGTGTCCTGAAGTCACTCCGGCATCTTTCTCAGCTGTACTTTGAGCTCTGAAATGCAGTGGCTGAATTTCTGTTGCATACAAATGGAGCACATTCCAGTGAAGCAGTAACCTTCACGACCAAGTTCTCCAAGTGAAGTCGTCTGATCAACATCAGCACCGGCGTTACAAATAGTTTTCAAAACCACTGAGTTCGTGCTCATTTGCAAATTTACAGTGGAGCCAATATAAATTCTATAATCCAGTTAAGTCCAGAGTCAGGAAACAGGCCAGTAGCATCTCTGCAGACCCATCCCGCCCTGGACACCCGCTGTTCCAGCTGCTCCCCTCTGGGGGGCACTACAGAGCAAAACAACCAGAAACAAGAACAGGTTTTATCCACAGGCTGTCAATCAACACCCAACAGCATCAGCACCATCTGCAGGAGGTCCAATTGCACCATTGTTTAGGTGTATAGATATATATACTGCATCATCCCAAACTGTATTTTTGTGTGTGTGTATTTAATCATTGGTCTTACTTTTTCAAAAAAGATCTATTTTTCTCTTATTTTTATTGTATAGGTATTTGTATTTTTTTTTCTTTCTGTACACGAAGTGTTGTGAAAGTTAGGACCTGTTTGCACCTTCATCAACATTTTTTTTTTTGTCCTCTGGAAATTTAATCTAAAAAAAACTGGTCCCACTCAACAGTATGAGAAATCAGTTTAATGTCATTTTAATGAATTTGACAAATTACAACAGTCCAGGTGAAACATGAGAGATCTAGAAGTAAAAAAACAAAAAAAACAAAGAAATAACAAGAATGTGGTTGGCATACTCAGGAGCCATTAACATGTGGCTCTTCATCCATAACTTCATCATCCTGCCGCTCATCCATCTGTTCTTGGTCCATATGTTCCTCCATCTGTGCAGTGCCACCCTCTTCTTCCTCCCCCTCCTCCTCTTCTTCCTCTTCCTCCTCCTCCTCAACCATCACATCGGTTCCTGATTTCACAAATTAAAACATTCATCCATCCATAAAGAGAAAGGCTGCTTTTATCTTATAATGTTAGTTTTAATACCACCAGCATCCATTCAGGAGCTGCTTCTGTAATGTAAATTTTTTCCCTACATTTTACAAACTCTCCCGGCCAAATGTTTTCCTAAAACAAACAAATACGGGAAATTGTGCGTGAAGAACTCTGGAGTTTCCGGAACAGTGTTTGGTTTGACGCTGACCTTGTGTGAGATCCCGGCCGGGGATCTGACCGGCCTGCAGCATCCCTTTCAACCTCTCCACCTCCGCCAACGACGAGGCGTTAGCGATTGCGTTCTGAAACACAAACACCAGCTGACATATAATAAACAAAAAACAACAACAACTCTATTCTCAGTTATCACTTTATATCCTGCAGATCGGATGGAAAACGTGAATGTTCATCAGGTTCATTTCAGGACGTCAATCGTGCTTCGACTCCACTGTGGTTTAATTAATCAATATTACAGGAGATAATTTGATTATTAAAGACATTGATGCGGTCAGGACCGATTACACAAGTTACCAACTAAATATAATATGTAATTTAAATGTTTTCATATATTGGGAGCAATTCACTGTCAAAATATTAAACTTTTTGTGGGTGTGATCTGTTTCCATGGCAACACATGAGGTATGACTAACAACTGGAAAATAATCAGTCACGTTAGTAGACTCTTATGTAACGTATGTAATGTTTACTATTCCAGGAAGTAGTCAGACCCATAACAACCACCTAGCAACAGAGAGGATTTTTAGTCTCCACCTGAATAAATACAGAACACTAAATTGATCAGCTAGCTCAGTCTGGTTGGAACAAAGATATCGGATGAACAAAGATATCTGATGAACAAAGATATCTGATGAACAAAGATATCTGATGAACAAAGATATCTAATGAACAAAGATATCTGATGAACAAAGATATCTGATGAACAAAGATATCTGATGAACAAAGATATCCATGTTCTCATGTGTTTTTAACATTTTAGCTCCGTGTCGTGTGTTCAAACCAAACCGGTCCAGCTAGCCTCCTCTAGGACTGTAAGTGCGTGACTATCCGTGGTGTTACGGTACGGGTGCTCGGAGCGACCAAAAAGGACCAAAAGAGACCCGACTTCACCAAATGGGTCATTTAATAGAACTATAACAAGTAGAAACTACATTATATTACATATTATATGAAACTCTATTCTAATCATATACCCGACATCCACTCTTTCATTACGTATCATCGCTATCAACTGTCAAAAAGACATATAAGAAAAACCAACAACTGAACCTTGATAGCTTCCACGTCTGCTTGAGAAGGTCCCGCCTTCTTCTTCTCAGGCTGCGCTGGCACTCCAGGAGTGAATCTGAAAGGAGCACAGTGCCGTTCAGACGTCACACACACACACACACTTCTCTGACCTCTCAGACCAGCGTAGTAAATCATGTGTAGTATCTTTTCTTGAGTCAAATAAACTGATCCATCGTCCAAAGACAGCAGTCCTGAGAAACACTGTGGTGAGTTTCTGGCTTCAGGTTTTAGTTTGTTGAAATTTGAGGCCCATTTAAAGAAATTATGGGTTGGTGGTTTTTTTTTGGTTTTTTTTTTAACAATTTGCTAAGACAAAAACAAATCTGTCTTTTTGTGCAGATCCCATATGTTTACATGGTTTTGTTACATCTTCTTGTGGAATTTTGAATATCTGCATCTAGCCAACAGAAATATGCCAGATCATCTGTATCCGTTTAACGATCACCGTTTATATTCTGGTGACGACGGTGTTTGTTGTGAGCCAGGATCCAGTGATTCTGAGAAGCTGCTGTCCAACGAGGACCTTCGTCTTACGTTTTCGTTCGCTTGGCAATATCCTTTGCAAGTTGAGCACCCCGTTTGCCCTTGAACATTTTCTCCGCCTCCTGGCGTTCCTACGATATCACACAGTTGAGGTGAAAAATCCTGGTTAATGACATACTGCAGCTTCAACCCACGCTGAGCAAGAAGAGGCAGGAAAAGGAGCATTTCAACCACTTCGGATTTTCAGCACGACGCGTTGATGATGAATCTGCCACCATGACGTCCGTACAGCTGATTTAGCTTCACATCTTCAACACGTATGATCTACGACTCATTCCTCATGAAAAGGGGCTGCAGAATTAGTCGGATTAAAATTTCAATCATGCCTCTACGTGATGTCATTTCGAAATGACATTTTATCTGCCAGTTTCATTTGGGACATCAGCTGCATTAAATAAAATAAGCGCTTCTACGTTGTCCATCAGCTAATGACAAGACAGCGTTCATACATGTGACGAGAGCAGCAGTAAACTAAATATAAAATAATATTAAAAAAGTAACTTATGTTTTATTATAATCCATAATAGTCGTATCTTCCCGATACAATTGGTCTGAAATGCATGTTTCCCTAATAAATGTTGGTATTTACACTATATTATTATTAATAATAATAATTTAAATATAATGTCTTTGATGTGTTTTTACTACTTGAATGTTTTAAATTTGGGGTGGAAAGTTCACCTTTAAAGTTCAAAGTTGATCAAATAAATTACGTGCCAATAAAACCATTTGATTCCTATCAAAGTCCGTTTTAAAGTGGCATTTCTGAGTATTATGGGATGCCGAAAAGTAACATGGCCTGATTTATTTCAGCTTAGATTGTTCTAAAATGTATGAATTTCACACAGCTGAGGAAAACCGAGGCAGAGCATGCGCTGATGAAACTGTGTGGATAAAATCAGTGTGGGTGCAGTGGTGCATCATGGGAGGTGAACACGACTCTCTGTGGGCAGACTAAACATGCCATAACAACGGTTCTGTATGAGGCACCGTCATTGCTTTTTGTCGAGTTTTCTTCCAAATTACGTAAATGAGAGAAATGAACATGATTATTTTGAATTGAAGAAACGGTGAGAGGATGGTGACGTTGTTCAGAGGCGCTGAAGACACATTACAGGAGACGTAACTGGGAATTAGGAATCAGGAAGCACTTACCTTGAGCTTCACCTTCTGAAAATCAAGCACGCGGATCTGTGGGATTTTGTTGATGACGTAGAGCCTATAGTGCTTCTTGTTTGTCACTGGATTCCTTAACAAACTACAATTTCAATGATTATTAAAACATATGAAAGACCATGTTTCAGTGACGTACAGGACAGTTACAAAAGCAGTTTATCTTTTAATATTCATACCTGAGAAGATTCAATGACTTTACAGTAGCGAGAGGGTCCAAGTCACCCTGCAAAGGAAAAGAGCAATGATTCACTAAAACACACATATATGCACACACATAAAAACAATATTTATTTTTTTTTTTGCTTGAATTTGTGTGAATTACTGGGATTTCCTGGAGGGACGGACATTAACTCTGAATTAAAAAGGGGCATCAGACTGAACAGAATGACTATTTTTCTGAGTGTAAATCAGTAAAATGTGTTAAATGTACTCACCAGATCCTGAATGTTGTTGTTTGTGAGAACCAGTTCTGTCAGACAGGTCAGCGACTGCTCCAGATTCTCACCGATACGACTGGAGACACAAGTTAACAGCAAGTTAAACAAAAACAGCTTCTTTAGTTTCCTCATGAAACAAAACAACAACAAAAAACAGGGCTCATCGCGTCCAGATGAAAATGGCAGAATATAAAAAAAATAGGATGTGCTGCATAAGATAAAAGACACCAAAACTACACACCTAAGAAGTTACGACATCATCACAATCACTTTTCAAACCAACTACAGTGAACCCTGGTTTTTCGCGGGGGTTACGTTCCAAAAAGAAACCGTGATAGGCGAAATCCGTGAAGTAGTAACCTTTATTTTACAATTGAAATAGATAGAACTGGACATTAAATATATCTACGTTACATATAGTCGTAATGTGATTTCAATGCACGATGCAAATCCGTGAAGCAGCGAGACCGTGAAAGGTGAACCGCGTTATAGCGAGGGTTCACTGTATATGTTGCATGTGCTGAAGTCTACGACCAGCGGCTTCTCTGGCACTGAGGAACATCTGTAAATTACAGCTGTAGAAAATAACCTGCGTTATACTCTCTCTCTCGGAGCTGTATTTCATGGTGCTTTGCAAAAACATATCCAAGAAGAGATCAAAAGTGGGGCTCCATTTTATCAGACTTCATGTAAACAATGTCGGTAAACTGCTTTGAGCGTATAAAAATGGCAAAAATAAATTTTGATTTGCTTTTTGGTAATAATGGAAAATGTTCGAGAGCCAGGACTGAAGTCAAGGTATTGGTTACCAACACCAAACCCCAGTGCACTATTTATATATATTCAAGACACTAAACTAATGCATTAATCCGTATGACAGTAATGAAGAAGTCATAGTCTGATGCAAAATTATATCAGGAGGAAACATAATCCCATAAAGACTTGATGGAAAGTTTTGCTTTTAACAGTTTCAGTCATAAATATAAAGGACTCCCAACTTAGACTTTGTGTGTCTCAGAAAATGAGTTTTGTATTTTTATTTTACACACCATAGATGATGTCACAGAGCTGACAAGATCCAGGAACAGCAGATTGAGTTGAAAATATTCTGTAATTATAACCCTTAAATCTGTTTTGGGCTCCACAGAAAGCACCGACACGCCTCCATTAATTTAATCATTCAACATCCTGGATTTTTCCCCGTTCCAGACATGGGAGGGTGTTGCAGGTTTAACTCACCAGATTCTGTTGTTGTTCATCAACAATGTTTTCAGCCGTTTGAGCAAAGGGAAGCCGTCCAGTTTCCGGACTTCATTATCAGAGAAGTCGATGGTGTCGAACTGGTCCAGAGTTGCTCCGAGATTCTCGAGCACCGGGATTTTATAACCTGGGAGAATAAAGGAATATGAACGCATGCGAGTACTTATATAGAGTTCTTATAAGAACAGATTCAAATGCATCAAATTAAACACGCGTGTTCCCTCCTCTCGGTTCTGGTTAAAACTCAAGCTGCAGAGTTTCGGATGAACTGAAGTCTCTGTTGTTTTCTTTGGTCGGCCGGTAAAAAGTGCATCACAGTAGAAATGGAGCCATGAATTTTGACTGTCACATCTCACCATTACATCTAATTTTCCCTCATAGTTTACGTGGGAATTGTTGAATTGTTAGGTTTCTCTGTATAATGTTGTAAAGTTCTGCTGTCAGGACTTCAATGTGTTAAGTGCTATGAAATAACCTGTGTTTTGATTTGGCGCTATATAAATAAAATTGAATTTGAATCAACTTTTCGGCATCTGTTTGATTTATGTGTCTATATATATCAGATTTGTTTAATGTTTCAATCACGGTTCTTAATTGTTTTTAAATGTTTTCTTTTGCCTGATGTTTTTAATGGTTTTATGTGAAGCACTTTGAATTACCTTGTTGTTGAAATGTGCTCTACAAATAAGCTTGCCTTGTTTTATAACCTTGTTTGTTTCCTAGGTGGAAAATTAATGTTAAAATTAAGTTCATGTGGGCCTTGAAACTTAGATCCGAGTCTAAGATCACACCAAAACTAGTTGCACACACCTTTTACAGTTCCCTTGTTTAATTCAATTTCATTCTATTTTATTTGTATATACTGTGCATTTTTAATTTTTTTTAAATACTTTTACTAACACTATTTTTATTCTGAATTTGTATAGCTTTTGCTGTATCTTCATGCTGCTGTAATGTAAATGTTTCCCCTTGCGAGATCGATAAAGTATATCTATCTATTAATTAATAAATTTTTTTTAATAAAAACAAAAAAGAGCTTGATGATTGACACCTCCCCCTCCGGTAATATTATCTTTTTACGAAACACTATGGTGACGTCAGCAAACAATGTTGCAGCTACAACCTTCAACAGTGAAACAACGTAGTCCAAAATTAAAAATTTAAAAAAAGCTATTTTACTGTTCATATCAGGAAGTACGAACACGATCCAGTTCAGGTGTTTTTGAATGGAGTTTGGACCGAGGCCCGCGTAAATCAAGCTAACTTTAACACGCGCACACGCAACAAAATGCTGTCGTGACAGAAGTTCCGCTCACCTCTCAGGTCCAGCTCTCTGTCTCTCACCGGGTTCGTGTACTGAGCCGCCTGCTCGATAAGTTCCGCTGACAATTTCACCATTTTCACAAGAGCAAAAGTTACCACGTTAGTGACTGAAGCAAAACGTTCAACGGTGTGCGCAAGACCGCACCACGCTGCCCGGAACAAAGGCTTGTTTTTTTTTTTTTATATATATATATATATTTCTTATAGTGGCTTTACTTTATTGCAGCGCCCCCGAGCGGATGGAGGACAACACTGCAGGAAGCCCTCGGCTTTACTCTTGTTGTTCAATAAGCTGCGCGGTATAGAAATCGTGTTAAAATGTGACTTTGAAATTTCTAAACTGCCAATCAAACACTGCCTTTCACCAACAAGTGCTGTTATACTGGGAAATGATTTATAAGCATAACTTTAGCCCTCATAATTTGTGTCTGAATGTGATTTAATTTAAAAAAAGAAAGAAAAAAAAAAAAGAAATAGATCATTTATGCTCACAAATACACAAAAATGCAAAGAGCAAAAATCCTACAGTATATATGTCATACAAACAGGTTGGATGGTACTCTAACAAACTGAAGGGAGTATCATTGCATGTTGTTAATTCACTATGAAGCTGAACTATAAAGTGCCTACAATGTCAGGTAACAGAAAATTTCTAAATTGGCTGGAAAACAAAGTGGTGAGTCAGTTTTTACTTGAGGACTCTTTCAAGTGAGACAATGACAGTAATGCTTTAAACCAAAATATGTCCAAATGTGGCGAATCCCTGGGAATCATTACTTTGGATCTAAAATACACAGTTTAAAAACACAGTTTGGCTTTTTTACTCAACTTGCACAACACATTCAGAACAGAGTTTGTCATTGTTCTGTTGAAATAAACAAGAGATTCCCTGAAACAGAAGTGTCCTGGAAGTCAGCATTTATTGCTCCAAAACCTTTATATATTGTTTAGCATTAATGGCCATGTGTACTAATGCACCCCAAAAGCATCACGGATGCTGGCTTTTGCACTGTGCGCTGATGAATGGTCCCTCTCCTCTTTAGCCTACAGGATGTAGCGTCCAAGATTTCTAGAAATAATCTCAGATTGTGATCCATCAGACCTCAGGACAGTTGTCCACTTCACCTCAGTCCATCTTCAATGATCTCGGTCCAGAGAAGGCGGCGGTGTTTCTGGATCATGTTTCTATCTGGTTTCTTCTTTGGAGAGTTTTAACCTGCATTTGTGGACGCAGCGATGAACTGTGTCCACAGACGATAGATTACCAAAGTGTTCCTCAGCTTGTGCAACTCAGAGTTGCACCGGATGTCGGCCGTGAACAGTGTGAACAGGAACGGTGCTAGAACAGTTCCCTGTTGTCCCCAGTGCTGCTTAACGTGTCCCAGAGACACAGTTCAGTCTGTAACCCAGGAAGTGAAAAAGGGATCCATCTCTTCAAGCTTCTCTTTAACTATGGAGGCGTGAATGGTGTGAAAGGCACTTGAAAAATCAAAGAACATGATCCTCACATGTCCATCTGACTCATCCAGGTTCACGTACCCTTTAAAACGTATTGTCAGTTTTGTAAAGGCTGAAAGAGGACCAGAGCTTTTTTCTTTTTATCAGCAATTGAATTGCAATTCATTTGTGCTCAATCTGAGTGACTTTTATGTTTTAGGGCTGCTGTGTCAAGATGCGTGCCACCGGCCTGATTCACACTTCAATAGACAGGAGTCAGTTTTATTTTCTAGAGGATTAACTGAATTGCAAGGTTGCATTAAAAATACAATCTTTTTTTAAATTCTTTATGTAGGGGATTAAATAGATAAGAGATAAGATAAATCAGACTTTATTAATCCCACGGTGGAGAAATTTAGTCATCACAGCAGAATAGAAACACAGTTTGGAAAAAAAAAAGGTGCACACAATAAGAAAAAATTACAAATACAATAAAATCAGATAGATACAAATATTTTTTTTGAAAAAGTAAGACCATTGAATAAATACACACACAAATTATACATAAAAAAATAAAAAAATAAAATACGAGGTACATCCACCAAACCTGCCTGTGGGCTTTGGTCTGTTCACTAAAGCATTTAAAATAGCCGCCTGCCATCATTAAAACTGCACTGCATGGGCCCATCGTTACCACGGTGAAACACGAACATGACAAATTGGTGCCAGTATGTAAAATAGCCCCTTTATGCCGCACCAAAATGCAACCGGTCTACAAATAGGACCCTCGGTGTTTGTGTGTCAAGCTGCCTCAACCGTGACCTGCGGTAACCCTCCACATTCAGCCGCAGACGACCAAACAAGCATCTGTGGTCGACACCCATCACCTCCTTCTGGTCAACCATCGCCTGCACGCGTACACGTGCACTGAAGCCACATCCTGCTCCCGGCTCACTTCCCATCACTGAAGCGATGACGGAGAAGCCAAACATGGCGCTCTCAGCACGTAAACACTCGTTAACACCACTAGAGTTACAAAGTGAATTTGGGCGAGGCGGTACCACACTGCACACATCTCCAAGTCACATCTCCGAGAACATTTACTCATCGGAGTCTCGGTAAACATGGATGTTTACTTAGTTTAACATTTATCCAACTGCACACGTGAAGGAAATATTGTCATGACTTACAACACCAAAGAGCGAGTCCTCAGAGTGCAGAGAAAAAAGACTTCATCAGTATACTTCAACAGTTGACATGAACAAAATCCCACATTAACTGAAAAAGAGTAATGTAAGCAAATTTTAGGTTTTCAAGACACATTTTTGAAAGCAATATGTGACTGTAAATCACAAAATTGCAAATGAAATGTTCTTGTTGATTTATGACCTGCCACAAAATGTTAGCTTGTGGCTTAAGTGGAGGAAAATTTGAAAATGTAGAGAAGAAGTACTTTATCATCTTATTAAAAATCCAGCACTCGCCATCCAAGCAGGGGTTCCTCTTTCTTAACCTCTTCTGCTCATAAAGTACTTCACTGCACCTTTACTGCTGTCAAAGAGAGCTCCATGTTAAAACCAGAATTAGCCCAGTTAGTTAATTTGATTAATTTTAATTTCCTGATAGCATGAAAACAAAAAGTTACTACGTTGCTATTTTTGAACAATGATTTCATCATGATGATACTTATACATAAAAATGAATGCCAACACAGAAAGACAGACAACCTATCTGACATCTATTGGAATCACACCAATTTAAAATCACACATTTACCCTGACACATATGTCTTTGGACAGCGGGAGGAAGCTGGATCACCCAGAGGAAACCTTGGGGAAACATTATTTATGAGTGTCAACAGAGGTCATTGTACTGCGTGACAGATTGTTTCTTTTACACGTGACAGTAACGTTTGCCTACCAGCAGTTTCACACCAACAATCTTTTGGTTCAAACCTGTAAGGCGATGCTGCCAAACACTGCAGCACCGTGTTGCCCCCAGAAGAGAACCAGAACAATGAAACAAGCAAGTTTCCTACGATAAACTGATGATATAGCACCCTGCATTTTCCTTATGTCTCTCTTCGCTCACATTTCCTCTCTGTTTACATTTAATTAACCGTATAAATGAAATAATAAAAAAATAATAATAATTTAAAGAAAAAGAGTGGCAAAGAGGTTTAAATTTATGGAGTTTTGTTGAGGATGATGTTGGAAGAATATAATTTGTTGTTTTGAGTTGAAACATGAGATTAAACATTGAGATGGAATATTGTAGGTTATATTACTGGCTGTAATGTTGTATTGCTTGCATTTACTGACATTTATTTCAAAAGTAAGTAAACTCGTGGATGCCGTCAGATTGAGAGAAGTAGTGCAATTTGTTTTATTTTGATCGATTTTAAGAGTAAATTTATAAATATTCCCCCATCGCAGGATGGAGATAATGTGTAGTTTCTTACAAACTAACTAAAACCATTTTGTTAATGAAAAATAAAAATACACATTGATCACCATCCTTCAGAATACTGTACTGAATTCACTGATTTCTGACTAATCATGCATTATACATAAAGCCAGCTGCCAGATTTAGTTGCTTCCAGTCTGACATGCTCTGTCTTCACCAATAGACTCTGAGTCCACGTATATCGCAGACATAAAATAATCTGTTGAGTATTACTGTATATTAACACGAAGGGCACCTCCATTCTTACTTGCGCCAATTTGAAAATGTTGTGGCTCAACGTGAACCTGGCTGGAACAAGATGCTGGAACGAGACGTGTCGGTCCAGATGCTCCCGTGCAGTGAAAGTTTGGTGGTAATTCTGAGGAGAAAGTTGCGCCTGCACCTCCGCTGGTTCAACCGGGTCTATTTTCATGGTTTCAGTGGGAAAAGCACACCTGGACAGACCAATCACCAGTCCTACAGACAGGTTTGGTGGATGTCATGCGTATATATAATATAATCCTGCTCACATAAATAATTAAAACCAGCTATTTTGAATGCAACATTCCGATTCAGTTGATCATATAAAAAAAATGAAGAGACTCTTCGATTAAATTGGATGTGAATGAGGCAGTTGGTGTGCATCATGACACAGTAGCTCATCTCAGCCATGAAATATAGAAGGCACTTGGTGTGGCTACAGATGAACTGCAATGAAGGTACACATAAAGGGGAAACAATTCAAAAAGCTTTTCATCTTCTCATCTGGTTCAGTAATCAGTCCGTCGTGTAAGATAACCGAGTGTTTTGGTGTTTTTCAAATGTTTTTGCGTTTTGTGAAATGTTTTTGCGTTTTGTGAAATGTTTTTGCATTTTGTGAAATGTTTTTACATTTGACCTTCAGGGCCACTGTAGATTTCACTATATTGGTAGTTTTCTTTGTTCACTTTGACATTTCATCAAAACTGGTGTTTGGCATCTTTAAGATTTAAGTTTTTGTTTGGCCTTTCGTCTTATATCATTGAACCACTTCCTACCATTTAGTTACCTCTTTAAAATCATCAGCCTGTGGACCATGAATTTGGTGATTACGAGCCTGAAACTATCAGATGACTATTAGAGGAATGAGAGGAGCTTATTTGATTGGCCACGATTAAAGTCACCTTCTAATTATCTATTCCACCAAATTTACTGCTGCACCACAGATGCGCTTACGTTTGTATTGACCAAAAACAAGTTAGCCACACCTACTTGTGCCCCCGGTGCACCCAGGCTTGTGCTGCACCTGCGCTGCTTTTAGATGGAAGAAAATAGGGCCCTAAGCCTCACAGCTTCACCAGGTAATAACAGACCACAGCATACTTGATGCTTTTGGTTGCTGATACGACAGGAAGGATGCCGGCCTAACTGAAACTCAGAGATTCACTTGCTTCTTGCCGTGTTGCATCACCCGAGCTGAGCCGAGTAAAGCCCAGCATCCTCTGGTCTGCCACCAACTGTGCACTGAATGCTCTCATTTCAGCAAATAAATATCAGGAGAGGATGAAAGACAGATCTCCAAGGTTAAGTCACACCATTCTGGCGTTGTAGAACAAAGAAAACAAAAAAATCCTACACAAAAGGAATGAACTTTGTTAAAAACATAATCATATAAAAAAAAAAAAAAACTCTTGTGACTGTGAACAGCTGACAGTACAAACCAAAGCTTCCACACAGATCTGCAGGACTTCAACCTCTCAGTAGGAATCAGAATTTATCACATATTTAGTAACAACTTGACATTTTCTGCACTGACGCAGTTGAATAATGGCATACGAACCCCTGACCATCCTTTAAAGCAGGGGTGTCAAACTCATTTTAGTTAAGGGGCCACATACTGCCCACTTTCATCTCAAGTGGGCCAGACCAGTAAATTCATAGCATAGTAACGCATACATAACTACAATATTTCTCTATGTTTAAATCATTGGCGAAGGTTTTTGGATGATAAACCCTATTTTAAGGTCTTTCTACAATAAACTAGAAACATAAAGACCAAAAACTCAGACATCAGCCCACTGTTTATCTGCCTTGGCTCTCCTCTGCAGATTCCCTAGCAGCGAGCGCTGCTGCCTGTGGCAACGAGCGCTTCTGCCTCCGGAGCAGACGTCGCATTTATGCTGTTTTTGAAGCAATTACTGGATCGATTAAAAAAAATTACAAAATGTTTGTACTCATAAACCTCCATATTCTCATAGAAATGCAATTTATGTCTTTCTGTAATTTTCACACTAAGCAAAGTCATCTGGCGGGCTGAGCTGGACCCCCTGGCGGGCCGGATTCGGCTGTATGTTTGACACCCCTGCTTTAAAGCTTTATTGACACAACTCAAACAGTGTAGTCAGTAACACAGAGCAGAGTTTATTAAAGTAGCACCACAGGATGCAGATCCTGGATTAATTAAACTGAGTCACTGTGGCTTATTTACGCAGGCTTTGCACATCAATACGAGCTTCTCCGCCTTAGAGCAACACACGTTGTGTTTACATCTGAACAATGTGCCATATTGTCTTCACTTTCCAAAGTGATGGGTGTGGACCCCCCCACATATCAATATGTCTCATGAATTGAATAACCCATAGATAGTGAATCCAGTATTAAATTAGATTTCATGTCTTTATCGAGACTCAAGGAAATATTGTGTCTTTATAGTCGCTGCTGGTGTTGGCTTCTTTTTTGTACGTAATCTAACATAATGTTTTTTAGAGGAAGCTTTGAACACTTTGACTCATCAACAAAAATGTTAAACCCCATAGATTCAAAAGAACACGAGAATAATTTAGTAATCTAACCGTGTCTTCAGGCTGCAGGGATTTTGTCAACAAAATACAAAGAATTCAAAATGTAAAACTTTGATCACATAATCCTCAACATCATTTTAATTGTACAACCCTGTTTCCAAAAAAATGTTGTGTTTAAGTCCAGCTATTTCTGTGGCTTCAACAGGCAGAGCGCAAATGAACAGACCTATCCACAAATCCCGCAGACATTAGGAGCAGGGAGCTGCCCAACCTGCTCTTACAGGACCAAATTAAACCTGGGGAGGGTTTTGAAAGAACCCACCTGACCTTCAGGGGCCCACCAGGAGGAGGCGACATGGTGCTCATCGGTCCAGACGACCTGCAGCTTTCCTAGCATCAGTCCATGAGCACTCAACCACCGAGCCTTCCACAGCAAAGTCTACAGAGTCTTCAGCCCCAACAGCCGCTACGGACTCTTCTCCTGTTCCTGTCTCCGGGCAGGTCGCCGACGCCGGGCCACTAACTGCCAGCCGGGTCGACGACGGCCGGGTCACCGACGCCGGGCCACTAGCTGCCCACCAGGTCGACGATGCCGTCCCTCCTGTTCCTGTCTCTGGGCGGGCTGCCGACGCTGGGCCACCAGCTTCTGGCTGGGTCAAGGTCACGCCTCCAGCTCCCGCCTCCGGCTGGGTCGACGACACGCCACCAGCCTGCCGCCCAGAGGGGTTCCGCCTTCGCCGCCGACGGCCCCCTGCTCTGCAGCCAAAGGGGTCCCACCTTAGCCGACGCTCCCCTACCTGCCTCCGAGTGACCCTTCGCCTTCGGCTTGCTGACATTCCCCCAGTGACTTTCTGCTGTCGGCAATGGCTTCCCAGTTGTCCTCCCAGTGACTCTCTTCCTTCGTGGTCAGCTCCTTGTCCTGCCTTATGGCCGCCCTCTTGAGTGGTCACGCAAGTCTGTCCAGCCACGAGGCTGTCCTCTGGAGAGGTCCCTCAAGTCTGTCCTGCCTCGCAGCCGTCCTCTAGAGCGGTTCCTCAAGTCCATCTTGTCTTGAGACTGTCCTCCAGAGTGGGGCTGCGTCAGCGTCAGTCCGTACCGTCTACTCACCCTTGTACCCCGTTACCTCCGTCAGGAAGTTTCCGTCCTGACGTTTCCCAGTTTGTACCTCTCTCCTCTCTGCCACCTGTCTAGTTCTGACTGGTGTGCCAGCCGCCAGGTTGTATTGTTTGGTGACCTACCTAAACTCACGAGTTCCACGGAGATCCCGTAACCTGCTGTCCGGCGTCGGTCCACGGGGCCACTCAACCGACAGACCACTCGACTGGTCCTCCGCCGTGCGGTTCGGTCCGAACCCACGCAACCCGGTGTGGAGCGCAGGGACGTGTACACCTACTGGCTTGGATGAACCTTCCTCGGACTCATCTGCTGTAAATGAAGTCTGTTCTGTACCTGATCTCTGTCTTGTGGTTGCTCCTGGATCCTGTCCTGAACTCCCGTGACAGAACAGACTGACCAGTTATGGACCCAGCGGGCACAGACTCGTTACAGAAAGCCTCCGAGCCTTCCACGGCAAAGTCTAAAGATTCTCCAGCCCCGGCAGCCGCTATGGACTCTTCTCCTGTTCCTGTCTCCTGTCACCGATGCCGGGCCAAGAGCTGCCGGCCAGATTGATGATGCTGTCCCTCCTGTTCCTGTCTCTGGGCGGGCCGCCGGTGCCATGCCTTCAGCTCCTGCCTCCGGCTGGGTCAACGCCACGCCACCAGCCTGCCGCCCAGAGGGGTTCCGCCTTCGCTGCCGACCTCCTGTTCAGCGCCCAGAGGAGTCCCACCTTAGCCGAAGCTCCCCTACTGGCCTCCGAGCGAGCCTTCGCCTTCGGCTTACTGTCTTCCTCCCAGTGACTCTCTTCCTTCGTGGTCAGCTCCTTGTCCTGCCTCATAAATTAATTTTGTAAGTTACTTCTGTTCACTCCTGAACATGGTTACAGCACCTGATTTCAGTGTACAGTGACCCCTCGCTATAACGCGGTTCACTTTTCGCGGTCTCGCTACTTCACGGATTTGCATCGTGCATTGTGTTCTGCATTCTGATTGGCTAAACAGTCTCTCCGCTTCTTCTCTACCTGTTTGTCAATAACGTTGCGGTTTAATATGTACACGTACGTAAAACAGCTTGCCAAATTAAAAATAATCGATGGTGGCATGTCGGTTTATAAGAATCTTTTTGCCCAGAAGAAAAAAGAGCGACAACAACTACCGATAACTATGTTCTTCTCTCGAAAAACCACACCTGCACCGCCGGCTTTAGAAGAAAGAACCGCTGCAGAGCGGAGTCAGGATGCAGCGGCTCAGTCAGAAGAGCAGTGAAATACACGAGTCACTATTTGTCCGACTGTACTTTGTATTTTGTATTTGTTTTCATAATCATGTTTCATTTCCTCCCGTTCTAATCCAGTGACTCGGGTCGCAGTGGGGCGGTGCCGATCTCAGCAATTTGAAGCCTTCAGTTCGTATTGATGATTAAAATTATTATTTTACAGTACAGTAGTTATTTGTTAAAAAAAACACATTTATACAGTACTTTTATTTGTTAAACAAATGCTTGGGCTTGTAAAAAGGTTTTGTTCTTTGGTTTCAATGTATTATGGAGTATTTCATTGTATAATAATTGTAAAAAAAATAAAGGTTCCTACTTCACGGATTTCACCTATCGCGGTCTCTATTTGGAACGTAACCCCCGCGATAAACGAGGGTTCACTGTATTCAAGAAGTGTTCTTTGTTCACGTTGACCTTTAATTTAATGCCGGTGTTTGGCCTCTATAAGACGCATGTTTTGGGGTTTTACATCTTTATCTTTTTTTACTTCTTATTCTTGTGATACCAGGGGAAGCAGTGCCCTGGTCGGCACCGCTGTCAGCCTCTTTCTCTGGATATCACCCTAAACTAACTGAGAAACTTAGAAGCTTGTGCTCCACTTTCTGACGCCTGACTGCTTTAAAACCTTCTTCTTCCTGGAGAAAGTTGTGGATTTGGATTGAATATGCTGATAAAATCCTGCCCTGTTTGTCCTCTGGTCTCTCCCCTCAGCTGTCAGCCTCCCCATTTCCCAGCCCTGGACTGGGAGGTCAGTGTTTCCTCTCATCTGCATATGGTTCAGAGTCCACCAGGCTCTCCATAGGTGTGTGGATCAGAACAATTGGTCGGCGGACCCTCACCGGATCCGTTGTCCCCCCCTCCAGGGTTTGGCTCTCCACTTGGGACATCCCACTACTACGCCACGCTTTGTGGGGCCATTCCCAACATCCAAAATGTTCAATCCAGCGGCATTGTGTCTTCTTCGTGCATATTTTTGTGTTTTATATCATTTCACCATGGGAATGGGAAGCCATTCTCATAACGCCAGAGGATGAGCTTATTCATAATATTAGTTACCTCTTGCTGAGCCTGTTCTCAGCCCACGAGGATGCATTTCACCTTTTAGTTTTGGAATATTGCTTGACTTTCAGTAACTCCAGCTCTTCACATCTATAATGAAGTGGACAGTAATCAGTTTAAATAACTCTAAGAGTTGGTACAGGTTCAGGCAGATCGAAGGTTTTGGTTAAATATTGAAAAAGCCATGTTTTATGTCAGCACTGAACATCAAAACCAGGATCATTTTGGAACTTTAACCAAATGAGTGCATATAAGATCAATCTTATCAAACCATTGAACCCATTATGACATGTTGAAATAACTTTCTTTCATTTGCTGAGTGTACTGAGACTCATTTATAAGAGCTTCCCACTAGTATCGTGTTGATGACGAAAGATCAAAGCCTCTTGTTGGTTATGCAGTTGGTCGTGTCCTTGATCATGCAGGTGATCGGAGGCCTGTAGGGTGAAGAAGTGATGGAGAGGATGACGTGTTTACTGAGTAAACAAAGAGAGTTTTCCTGTCTTCGGTGCAGCTCCGCCTCGACTGGCGGGCTATAAAGAGTGAAAGAGAGGGCCAGGTGAATGCAAGCTTTAGAGATCAGTCCACTGGACAAGCATCATGGGGGCCAAAGGACTCCCACTGACAATATGGCTCATCTACCTGACGCTGCTGGTCGGCTCATTCACTCAGACCGGTAAATGATTACTTGTGAACTACTTACAGCTCTACACTCAGTGGATCCTCTCTAAAGGGGATTTGGATTTTGTTCTTTTAACCGAATATCATTTTGGTTCCAAAATTAAAAATGTTATGCTTTATATCATGTTATGTACTTTCTTAATTTAACAGTTATTTAACCAATTTGACTCGTGAACTCGTTTTTTTTAGGTTTTTTTTTTAAGCTGATTAAAGCCTAAACAAATTAATTGTGCCAAATGTTGTAAAAAGCTATAATAGCCGTTTCCAATGATAATGAATATGTATGAGTTCAGGATATCAGCAGTAGTTCCTTTCGACTGAATCGTCTGTGACCTCTTGGGTGTGAAAAAGTTCATTTAAATTAATAAAAGATTATTTCTTCCTTTTACCACAGTCACCCTTGTTCCTTCTGTCAGCTCACTGAGCCTCAATTCAGGTAACTGTGAAAATGCCCAATATTGTTTTCTCAACTTTTCATATATATGTAAAAATATGTTTAATAAGATTTTTTTAATATGTCAATTTCACAGCTAATGTATCTCACATCGGCCGAGTGTGCACGACTTGGGGACACTACCACTTCAAGACCTTCGATGGAGACTTCTTCCAGCTGGCCTCCACCTGCAACCACGTCCTGGCTTCACAATGTAAGGGCTCCTACGAGAACTTCGTCATCCAGATGAGGCGCAGCGTCGTCAACGACGTCCCCACCATCTGCAGCATTGTCATGAAGCTGGAGGGTACCGTGGTGAAGATCTCGAATGGCTCCGTGACTGTCAACGGCGAGCCGTGAGTTCAACCTATGAGACACTAAACCTCAAAGGTTCTGTGGTGCAATCCGACTGGTGTTGGGGAATTTACATTTACATTCACTTACATTCAGTGCAGCGGGATGCATTCGGGTAGAGACCCTTTTTGTTTAACCCGGGTAATACCTTGAGAGCAGTCGGAAAAAAAAAAACCATTCGTTACCGGGTTCTGCACAAACTTGTGGAGTCCATACCAGCTTAAGTGCATGGTTATTAAAGCAAAAATAAATACTAAAAAAGATATCGTGAAATTCACGTATTTTTCAACTTTTCTCTCGAATTCTTAAGCCGATATTCTCATTTGTAATTTGTTAAAAAAAAGTATTAAATATGACATTTGAAATACTTTCAGTGTTGAGTTCAGACATTTGGGCCCTGTTGTTCATATTAAAGGATCTGAAACATGCTTGAAAAAGTTCAGAAGAATCCAAAACTATCAATTATCAGTGATCAATGTTTGCGGATGGAGATCGGAGTGAGAGATTGATATTTCCATGACCTCTAAGCAAAACGTTCAACCACCGACGTGGACACTGAGATGTGGCTGAATGCTCCCGAAAATGTTTTCTCAGTGTTCGATAACACCAGAAAGGAATTAATTTCCAAAAGCTATGATATATCAATTATGAGCTACATGCAACAAAAAATAGCAGTGATACAAAATTACTGCAAATTTATACAGTTTTGTCTGAGATGAGTGTTAAAACCGCTTCAATCAACTGCTCTTGTCCCATTTTTCAGTTAATCCGAGACCAATGCCTGACTGTAATTTTACAATTTCCACCATCAGTAACAGAAGAGAGATATTACTTATTTATTATGAATTAGTTATTATTAAGAATATGACTTCCCATGTCAGCTGCTGCCTTCTGTCTCATTTTCACACTAATTCTCTCGCAGGGTGTCGCTGCCCATCAACACATTCGGGGTGACTGTCAAGGAGACCACATCCAGTATCTTTGTGGAAGCTAAGCTGGGACTCCGACTGATCTGGAATCTGGACGACTCTCTGGACGTACGAAGCACACACTCTCACGCACACAATTGTCCTCGGTTTTAATTTAAGGTGTATTTTTTAAACACACTGACAAAGTGACACCTTGTGAGCCTCCTGTGAATAAATCAACATCACCTCCGTGCTCCGAAGCCTGTTCCCATGTGTACACAGAAACATGCTGAGGTCCAAGCTGTTTCAGTAGTTTAAAGGATAAGACTGACACCATCTAAAAACACAAAAAACATGAAAAGGACATAAAGCAACCATTAACTTATCTTTCTAACAAGTATTGCCTGTTTCATCGCAGCTGTTTGACTTCATCCTTCTTTGTCTAAAATAAGAATCAGGCCATATACGATAGTGGAACCACTCTGGTCATGAAAGAGTTCGCGCTTCATACCACGTTTTATTTTGCTGATGTAACATTGATCACTGTGAACTCTGGGAAACAAACGAGAGCAGTATTAAGCACAAGGGCTCAAACAACATAGAAACAAACACAACTTTCCTGTTAATCTAATTATAACAGAACTTAATGAGGTAATCTAATGTCACCGTGTTCGCCTGGTAGAGCAGCTGTAGGATATCAGACAGGATCTTAAAAATCATACTTTCTGTCGCTTTGTAGAAAAACTTCCGGGTCACATCGTTATGTCAATTACAATACAACTTTTTCAGCTTTATGAATATAACGAGGCAACATAACAATGAGTTTACTTTGCTAACCTGAAATGACAAGCAAAATGTATTTAAACTACTTCAAAAAGAAAAAAATGCTCGACAATCCAAAAAAAAAGCAAGGAAACTTGCGCAGGTTAACTTCCAGTGTTGTCATAGCAACGTGTACAGCAGCATCTAAGCGGCATCAGCTACAAATAGCGCATTGTATATGTTGCACTTGTGGGACATATTGATAAGTGTGCCATAAACAGCTGGTGTGGTGTTGTCCTATCATCACCATACATGTACAACTTAAATGCACGTAAACCCTATCGTCATGAATTATGGCAGTTTAAGTCGAACAAGGCAGGATAAAAAGATGTATTTTAACACATCAAAGTTATGACTGAAAACCAATGAATTACTTTATAAATAGCAACGGCACTATCCAAATACCAAATATTGGTTCTTACTTGACTCCTGGGCCAACTTTAAATCTGACTAAAATCTGTTCTGAAGCGAACAAATTAACCATGGAGGTTAAGAAAATAACCTCCATGGCTGAGGTCACGAGGAGAAGCCTGACAAACAGTAACCGGAGAAGTTTGTTGAAGATGTCCTGATGAGATAAGCAAACAATGAATGTAAGATAAGCCCGAAAACCACAATGCAAATGTAGCTGCTTTAAGAAAACATGAGTCAATGAGGACTTTATGAAGATGTATATGATTTCGATAAGGATGGATCATAAATAATGAATAACAATTTATTGGAGCAATGACAGTTCAATCAATTTTGGCAATTAGACTCTGTGGAAGTGACAAAAAAAGAAATCAGCAGGAAATTCACATTTGCCCACAGAGGAGGAAATACTGTTGGGATGAGTAGCATTGGCCATCTCTCCTATGAAAACTACCCAAAACAAACACTCAGAAAACCAAGAGTTTCACATTTCATAACTCACACACGGGACATTTCCCTCTGAGGTTTCCTAAATGAATCAAACCAACTTCTAAACTCCTTCTAGGTCATGAGCCTTTGTTTCCATCCTTAAGTTAGGATGATCTCAGACAGTGCAAACAAGTTGTAATGTGAATTTAACTTTATTCTTCTCAAATTCCCAAATGAATTATATAGAAAAAATGACATATTTCCAACAATGATAATGATTTTTCATGTGATTTTGACAATAATTATTATATGTTTTGTTCACAGATTGAAATAGATGACAAATATCAGAAGCAGACATGTGGACTGTGTGGAGACTTTGATGGTGTCGCCAATGATTTCATTAAAGACGGTAAGATCCTTTTCATTGTTCTGGAGGAATGTAGTTTGCAGTCATTTTTCCACTGAATACTGAAAAACAACAAGTACACAGCCCACAAGAATTAATAAAACAAATTGCAGGATTTGTTCATTTGATCAACAGAATCAATATTTGAAATATCCCAAAGTGAAAATTTACCAAATTTATTAACTTAGTTTATTAACTGATCCATAAACTATGAAATAATGTCAGGCACAAGTTTTTACCCAAGTCAATATATAGGCCATAAGGGACATCTTTTGGCAAGTGTGTCAGTGTGGATCCATCAGTTTTAGTTTTCACTACTTCCTTCCAAAAAGAATCACAACATCAATTTAATGTTAAGCAGCATTTTGAACTTGCAGGTTCACATATTTACCCAGAAATCACTTATTGAACAGATAACGTCCATTTCACTTCAAAGCAATTTTTCTGAAAACGGATGCAGGAGTTTTATGGACTCTACTTTATTTTAATGGTAAATGAAGTACGGAACTTGATTTAAATCATGAATTTTTCCAAACTGACCACATGTCACTTTGATAATCTCGATGACCTTGGTTGACTGATTTACTGTGCTGTACTGTAGGAGCGTCTCTATCTGTGACAGACTATGCTGAGACCTACAAGGTGAACAATCCTACAGAGAGCTGTATGGAGCCGGACCTCAACCCGGTCGAGAGTTGTGGCGATAAGGTAACTCTTCACTCTTTATTATATATCAAACACATTTTGACATTTCACGAAGTTTCACGTTTGTAAAATGAGTTGAGATGAGATGAGAGTTTATTGGAACGAGCATGCAACACAGACTGGACCCAAATGGACAACACTGAATCAAAGTTCAGGCTTTTATTCAGACGATGTTCATATTACAACAGAGTAGCAGGCTCTCACATGTCTGCACCTTCTGTTTTCTTCAGTATATCTAAAAACATTAACCGGACTACGGATTGAATTTTTATCATTGTTATTTTTCAGCAATTCTGTGACCAGATCTTCTCCAGCACTCCGTTCAGTAGCTGCCAGAACCTTGTGGATGTGGAATCCTTCAATAACGCCTGTATGTCGGATCTGTGCAACTCAAACAACACGGACACCGTCCTCTGCCAAACCATCTCAGAGTTCTCCAGGGAGTGTGTTCATGCAGGCGCCGAGCCCCAATCATGGAGGAACGAAACTTTCTGTTGTAAGGTTGCTTCTCTTAAAAATAAAAGGACTAAACGAAGTGCAGTTCATTTAAATATTTCTGGCCCTGAATCATTTGCAGTGTTGTTTGCCTAATGTTTAGCAGGATTGTTTGATTGTCAATAATTGTACTTTTCGTCCTTGCAGCCGTGACATGTCCGTTCAACATGGAGTTCGTGGAGTGTACCAGTTCCTGTCCTGACAGCTGCTCCAACCCTGAGGCCAGCCAGACGTGTGACAGCCACTGCCATGATGGCTGCCACTGCCCCGCCGGTATCCAAACACACTTTGGACTATTTAGGCTAACATGCACAGTCATTCAGTTTTTGTTGTGTGTCAAATGTGCGACGACATTAAAGCCATTCTGTTCTCTTCGTGTGTCTCATGCACGATAGTAATAGTTGTTATGTTGCCTCTCCTCCTCCAGGAACGGTTATCGATGACATCGGTGACGCCGGGTGCGTTGCGGTCGCTCAGTGTCCATGTCTGCACAACAACAACATCTACAAGTCAGGAGAGTCCTTTTCCTACAACTGTAGATCCTGGTAAGATGACAATACAGCTGCTTTTACTATGGATTTATATATATATATTATTATTATTATTATTATTATTATAATATATATATATACATATAGTATCTAGCACTAATACAAACAACAAACAAATGATGCAATCGACCTCGGTAGATTAAGTGTAATTCAAAGCATTGTAGCACAATTATGGTGAGATTAATATTGTGTGTGTGTGTGTGTGTGTGTGTGTGTGTGTGTGTGTGTGTGTGTGTGTGTGTGTGTGTGTGTGTGTGTGTGTGTGTGTGTGTGTGTGTGTGTGTGTGTGTGTGTGTCCTGACAGTGAGTGTAAGGAAGGTCAGTGGAAGTGCACGGAGGAGAACTGTCCAGGAACCTGCTCTGTGGAGGGAGGATCCCACATCAACACCTTCGATGGGAAGGTCTACACCTTCCACGGGGATTGCACCTACGTTTTAGCCAAGGTAGTACACACAGCTAGTACACACTACCAGTATGTACACATTGTACCATATACAGATCATCATCAGATTTAATACCAGGAGCATGTTTAAAAAAAAAAAAATCATCTGCTGACAGAATGACAGATATGCAGTATTATATTAGTAAATGCGCTCTATGAAGGAGGAATTTAGAAATATTTGGGTGTGTCCTCAGTTGGATGTGTGTTTGTGGTCGGTGACATGTTTTGTGTGAATGTGTGTTGCAGCAGAGTAATGGCTCTTTGTTCACCGTGCTGGTGGACCTGGTCAAGTGCGGTCTGAGCGACAGCAGGACTTGCCTCCGATCTGTGACACTGGCCTTATACAGCAACTCTGTGGTGAGCTGCATACAGAGACACACGGGACCAGTCGTGTTTCCACCACTTCAGAGGTTCAGGGGACTTTACATGGACTACCATTCATTTCATGGAGACTTACCTTAACAAAACCTCACGCTAAACTCAAATAAAGTCTTCACCATAAAGTTTAATAATTTACCAGTAGGGATTGTTTCTTACAAAATGCATAAACTTAATGATATTTGACAAAATGCATTGACATTTGAGAAAAAATAAAAACATCTCAGAAAACACCAAAAAAAAAATTTTTTTTAACAAAACTCAAAAACATTTCAGAAAACGTAATGACATTTCAAAAAACAGCAATCATTGTGAAATGTTGTTGCGTTTTGTGAAATGTTTTGTGTTTTGACCCTTAGGGCCACCGTAGTAAAGCCACTAAAATTATAACTTTGTCACCAATCAGAGGCTGGACATGTTCCTGGCCCCATTCTCCTATCAATAGATCCGAACGAGCGCTCCAAAAACGTTGTATGTCTGTGTATTACATATTAATGTAAACTTTATCTCTAGATATCATGAGCACACGAGCCTAGAAATGTTTGGATCATAGGTCTTAATAAAACTGTCCCTCTCCCTTACCCACAAACTTAAAATGACGAGCAACACACACACACACACACACACACACACACACACACACACACACACACACACACACACACACACACACACACACACACACATATGCAAATTATTATATTATTATGAAAACAAAAAACACAAATTATTTGTAAACATTGCGAGATGTTCAAGTCTGATTTAATCTAAAATGCGTTTCTTCCCACAAACTGACAGGTTGTTCAAATTCAGGCTTCTGGGCAGATCTATGTGAACCAGATTCTTTCTCAGCTCCCACTGTTTACACGTAAGTTACTTTACAACTGTCTGTATAACAGAACACACACACACAACTTGTTATAAGAATGAAAATGCTGAGCCTGCCCTTGGAGTCAGTTCAGGGTATTTCTGTTGTGCAGAACTAAAAAATACAGTGTTAGAGTTTTAAATTTGTATTGATGGCGTAGATGGAAAAACTCACAAAGATCAGAAGACCAACGTGAGAATGGAAGCCTCAAGCTCAACGCTTCACCCCAGTGAAACATGTTTATGTGTATTTCTGTGACTGATTGGACAAAATTGCTGTAAAATTGAATTTTTCTATGTTTTCTGACCTCTGCAGCTGAGATGAGTGCCTTCAGGCCATCGTCCTTCTACATCCTCATAACCACCAAGGTGGGCATACAGGTGATGGTCCAGCTGTCCCCCGTGATGCAGGTGTTCATTTCAGCTCAGACGACACTCCAAGGAACCACCTCTGGTACGCCTCGACATCATTGCTCCCTGAATCCTGCATTTAACAGTTTTTTTTTTTAAAGTGGATCAATCAGTCACAGTTGTGACACTGAATGTTTGTGTCTGTGACTGCGTGTCACTACATCCAACAGGTTTGTGTGGGAACTTCAACGACAAAATGAGTGATGACTTCAGAGTGATCAGCGGGCTGGTGGAGGGCACCGCCGCAGCGTTCGCCAACACGTGGAAAACCAGAGCCAGCTGCCACGACATCACAACACGCTTTGGACACCCCTGTAGCGAGGGCATCAACAAGGGTACAGATAAACTCTCTCCTCCTCTGTGTTTGTCATATCATGTAGTGTCTGTAATGTCATATCATATCGTTATAAAAACCCAACCAGAACTACTGTAACTACTTCATTTGTGTGTGTTTCTGCATCTTAGAGAGCTACGCCCAGTACTGGTGCTCCAAACTAGACGAGCCCAGTGGAGTGTTTGCGCCATGCCACAGTGTCATCAGCCCCATCACACACAAAGAGGTAGGTCCACACACACAGAGCTTTAATGGCAAACAAACTACGGAGCACCCGTTAATCTGTCTGTGTTTACTATGTGTCGTGACAGACCTGCATGTATGACAGCTGTAACTGTGAGAGAAGTGAGGACTGCATGTGTGCTGCGGTCTCCTCGTACGTCTACGCCTGCTCAGAGGTGGGAATCCACATAGATGGTTGGAGGGAAACCATCTGTGGTGAGTAAAAGACCAAGGAACCCATTAGAGAGAGGCAGGATTTATTAAAACAAAATTTAAAAAACATTTGTGGATCACAAGCAACTTCCACAACTCAAAGAGCAGATTTAATTAAATGTTATGATATGATGAATTTATCCAAAAACTAAACACAGCAAAGTTGTTTTCTACTGAATCGTATCAAGCTTGAAAAAGATAGCAAGATCATCAGACTGCTACAGTAATAATCATTAAATTTGAATTAAGACCTGCAGCACTGGGTGGAGTTTAATACCTTTCATACTCCCAGCTGACAATAACAAAGAATCCACTGTACATAGATGAAATATCAACTTTCATCAATCTCATGGTGCCTCTTCATCCTTTATCTCTCCTAACAGGTAAATTCAGTACATCCTGTCCAGCCAACACAGTGTACCAGTACAACATGACCTCCTGCCGTCGTACCTGCCGCTCCCTCAACCAGGCTGATTACTCCTGCCAGGCCAGCTTCCCCACAGTGGACGGCTGTGGCTGCGCCCAGGGCACCTACATGAATGAGGAGGGGAAGTGCGTGTCCAGTGTGAGCTGTCCCTGCTACGATAAAGACACAATCATCCTCGCTGGAGAGACTATCAGCAAAGACGGGAGCACATGGTAAATAAGGAGTGCGGAGATGTCAAGAGTTGGACTTTTTGAACCATTTTACGCAATTACAGCGCATAAATTGTAGGGAGTTATTTCATGGAGACTAACGCTAATGGAGAAAAAGCCTCTTCAGCCACAGCCAACCCTGTCTAAGTATTTGGGTTGGGCACAATTCTACTGCTTCTTGATGATTTGTAGAATAACACAGATTAGAGTGTTACCATGCTGACATTTGCCAAATCTTGCTGTAAATACAAAGTGCAACCAAGTTTAGACATCTTTAATGTTGCATGTATTTAGTTATAAACCAAAGTATTGGTTCACTTGGCTTGAATTTGTGGTTATCTGTGATTACCACAAAGTTGGAAATGGGACTAAAACAATGTGGTTCCAAGTCCAAAGAAATGGACATTTCTTCAATTCTACGAAGTCCTCCAACAGGATGTGAATGCATCGTTGCAACTAACATTTTATCAACTTAAAAACAAAGGGAATTATAAGGAATTCCATTGTTAGACAATGACTGATTTCAGGATGCTGAGTGTGTTTCTCATGTCCCACTCATACTTGTTCTCACAGCATCTGCAGACAAGGAGCTCTTAGCTGCCCAGGAGGAACACAACAAACAAGTAGGTTTCTACATATGGACATACTCAAAGTCTCAATTCAAATACCATAAGCACGTCAAAGGCTGTTATGGTCAACTGTTAGTGAATGATACAAAAATTAAATACACATATTCCACTGAGAATCAGTGTCTTTCACAGAGATATATTATTTTGTCAGGATCATTATACTATTATTATATTATCATACCAATAAAGTTCTGTAACTTTGAATTTTCCATTTATTACGCAGTATCACAATCATGTGTTGCCCCCATGGTGTACTTCAACTGTTCCACTGCTCAACCGGGGACCACTGGGACTGAGTGTCAGAAAAGCTGCGCCACTCTGGACATGGCTTGTGTAAGTACAGCACAGATATGGGCGTTATGTCAGATACTCACATGTCGATGTACATCACCGGGCCTTGTTCAGCTCATTTCCTCTCTGGATACAGATCAGCACAGGCTGTACATCCGGCTGCATGTGCCCCGATGGCCTGTTGTCAGATGGAGCAGGAGGCTGTATCAATGAGACCAGCTGTCCATGTCTGCACAATGGACAGGTCTACAAACCTGGACAGACACTGACTGTGGAATGCAACAACTGGTTTGTACAGTCAAGACATAAAACATTTCAATCTAGGTCAATGGTCTACTTACAATCTATCTACCAAGCCGCCTAACAACCAAACAACTTACCTACCTACCCACCTAACAACCAACATACCCACCTAACAACTAACCTAACAACCAACCAACCAACTTACCTACCTACCCACCTAACAACCAATCAAACAACCAACCAACCTATCTACCTACCCACCTAACAACCAACATACCCACCTAACAACTAACCTAACAACCAACCAACTTACCTACCTACCCACCTAACAACCAACCTACCTACCTACTACTAATGTTCACTTCAACCAGCGCCCTCTGCTGGTGAGGGCAGATTAACTTCTATAAACAGAAGAGTGCATTTTTGGTTTTCAGTTTGTGTAGATATTATAGACTATTTAGAATTTTGTTCGAAGGATTGTCTCTGTGTGTGTCTCCTCAGCAAGTGCAACGGAAGGAAGTTTGAATGTTCTGACAATGTGTGCGATGCAGTTTGTGGAATCTATGGCGATGGTCACTACGTTACATTCGATGAAAAGAGGTTTGACTTCAATGGACAATGTGAATACACACTTCTCCAGGTAAAGTGGTTGATGGACAGATGATAAAAAGGTTGAACCTGGAAGCCTTACGATGTCTCGATTGATTTGGCAACATATCTATATTTACTGGGGTAACAGAGCCTGTGAGTGATTGGATCCACTGTGTTTGCTTTACTCAGGACTTCTGTAGCGCTGGTCAGGAAAATGGAAGCTTCAGAATTATCACTGAAAATGTTCAATGTGGAACCAAAGGAACCAGCTGCTCCAAGACCATCAAGATATTCTTGGGGGTAAACACACCACACCACAACTCAACTCAACTCAACTCAACTCAACTCAACTCAACTCAGCTCAACTCAACTCAACTCAACTCAACACAACACAACTCAACACAGTCACACTGTGCACATGTTCTGCCTCAAACACTTGATCAGAATATCATAAATAGTTAACTCGAAGTAAACACAGTAAAGTTGAGCGGGGATTATGGTATAAATGATAATCCCTAAAAGTAGGATCAATTATACATTTTTGGATTGATAACCTTACAATAATGAGTCACATAATGAGTCAGCAATAAAATGGCTTATTGAGTGGAATAACACACAAAATAAAGTCAAAGTAGCCCGAAATTTGACTTGAATTGGAGGGATACCCACGCCCAGAAATATATAGAGCAAATACAGTATATGCTATAATATATGAAGAAATGTGAATATTAACATTCATTGGCCTTCATATTGCTATGGAGTCGATTTTTATATGTTCTTTTGTGAGGAAGGGGGTTCTTTCCCGCTATCCAGGAGACAGACCTCCTTTTCACAAGATGGATTTGAACTTTTCATGTTCATCAAGCAAGTGCTTATCTTTTTTCACAATATGTAAATGATACAGAAATAACATGCATGTTTATTTTATGTTGATACCCACAGGATAATGAATTCCAACTTAAAGATGAGAACTTCCACGTAGTTAAGGGCAACACCCACGTGCTTCCTGCTCAGGTACAAAAAATGGGTATTTACCTGGTGGTGACGATCAAGGCGGGACTTGTACTCATGTGGGACCAGAAGACCAGTCTTTTCATCACACTCAGCCCAGACTTTCAGGTAAAAAAATCAAGTCCACATGTATCGTTGTTTAAGCTAGTTCATTTCCTGCTGGTTTATTGTACGGGTGCAAGGGGCGAGCAAAAGGTTCAGAGACTGTTCCTGTTGTGTGCCAACAAAGACTAACACAATAATGGAGCAGGGAGGGATGAGAAACTTCTGTGAGTAAGTACTCTATGTTATATCACTGGATTTTATGTTAAACATAGAAAATCTGCAATGGAGACCCTTGAAAGTCTAAAGCCATGAAGCAATGAGCGAAGGCCTTCGCAAGAAGGGTAGAACGTCACTGTCCAACATTGGAGAGTACGCACCAGGTCAAGAGCGCAGTTATATGGCTTTTCTTTCATATTTCCGGGGTTGTGCACCGTTAATCTTTCCCCCGGGTGCAGACCGTCAACACCAAGTTCTATTGAGACGTTCTGAGGAAGAAAGTTCAGCACAAATGACCTGACCTGCAACAACACATCCGTCATTGTCGTCGAACTGATGTTAATCACGAGATGAAACCTGAAATATTTACCAAAGAAAGTTCCGCCCCGCTTCATGTGCATTCCTGTGCTGTTCTCCATCCGCACGTAACAAGAACAGTCTTCGATCTTTTTGACTGCTCCTCATACGTCATTATATCTTCACGTCAAAAAAAATTTCCACAAACGAACTTGCATCAATCAATATTTGATGGGCATGCCTGTCAATTCTGTGCAAAGTTAAAGGTGTTGTTGAAAATGTAAATAATCATCCTTTGTCCCTACAAACCAACTGAACATTTTAGCCTGCTTCTGGTTTTGCTTTACAGACGACACGTGTACAACCGTGTCCAACCAAGAAAAGTTTAGTTTCAGGGCTGGATATTTTCTGGACTTGACAAAACATGACTGGATTCTTGTCATCGAAATCTGGCATGAGTCCTATTGTGTGTAATGTCGTCAAATATGGAGCGCACAGTTATCAAAGGGATAGAAAACTAGGCTCGAGGGGTGAATCACATTTCAGTGAGAACAAACATGGGCTTTACTTTGGATCAACTAGCTGTAAAACTATCACTGGCTTTCTTCTTCTCAGGATCAAGTCTGTGGTCTCTGCGGAAACTATGACGGCAACAGTAAGAACGACTTCACCACACGCTCCCAGGAGAACGTGGCAGACGTTTTACAATTTGGTAACAGTTGGAAAGTTTCGCCCACCTGCCCCAACGCTCAGCTGATCAGCGATCCCTGCGCCTCCAACCGCTACCGGGCGGCCTGGTCTCAGAAACAATGTAGCATCATCACCAGTGTCACTTTCCAGAGCTGTCATTCACAGGTAACCCTTGTTGATGACACACACACACACACACACACACACACACACACACACACACACACACACACACACACACACACACACACACACATGGATGCATTCAGGAACATATCCACATACACAAGCGTTACATTCTTTTAACTGCCATGGTCTTTGGGAAATTAAACATTTTATTGTTTCTCTTCATCTTTGGCATTAAGCATTCATTGACCATTGTCTTTTTATGAAACACTGGTCCAGCAAAGATACCTTAACAAATACTTGTGAGACCGTGAAAAAGTCCTCAGCAGATAATTCCTAAAGATTTTGGCCACCACTGACCTTGTAGCTCCACCATCACCCCGATATTATGTACCATTAGCTGCACCAAATAAAATAGTCTGCGGAATTACCGCTGCTGCTACCACTACTAAACAAGACAACATTTCTTTTTTACACTTAACCTTTACTGTTCTGCTAAACAGTAAATTATTGTGTGTTCAAGGTTGACCCCGGTCCGTACTATGATTCTTGTGTAAGAGACTCCTGTGCTTGTGACTCTGGAGGAGACTGCGAGTGTCTCTGCACTGCTGTGGCTGCGTATGCCAAAGCTTGTAATAAAGCTGGCGCCTGCGTCAATTGGAGAACTCCAAAGCTCTGCCGTAAGTTTGGCCATCGTCACTGCAGGAAAATCTGCGCTATAGGATTTGAGGATTGAGGGGCACTCTTGGGGTTCTCGACAAATAGAAGAATTGTTTTTGCACCGATAGCTAATAAGTACTTACTTTGACTATTGCAGCTGTTTTCTGTGACTACTATAACTCGCCTGGCGACTGTGAGTGGCACTACAAGCCTTGTGGAGCGGACTGCATGAAGACATGTAGAAATCCATCAGGAAAATGCTCCATGCTCATCACCAAACTGGAAGGTACATTAGACAAATTGTTTAGCATGCCATCTTCTGGACGAGGGTTTTCTCTTGGTGCTCAGGCTTCCTGGGTGTGAATGTGAGTGGAAATGATTGTCTGTCTTCCTGTGTTGGCCAAGGCCTCAAAGAAACAACAACATTTGGCAAAAAAGGGTAGAAAGGTTGAAATAGGTCTTTTTTTTTTTTTTTTAAATCTTGTTTTAGAATTATTATTATTTTATGTTTCGTAACTCTGTGAAGTACAG
This sequence comes from Brachyistius frenatus, assembly GCF_029030835.1. Classification (NCBI taxonomy): domain Eukaryota; kingdom Metazoa; phylum Chordata; class Actinopteri; family Embiotocidae; genus Brachyistius; species Brachyistius frenatus. The sequence continues at coordinate 1,503,945 of NW_027210699.1, forward strand.
ACATAATTACAGATTTTTTTTTTTGTCTGTTTAATCTTTTTTTTTTATCCCACGAATGGGAACTGTTTCTGTGAAATTTCTCAAAGACTCCGATGGGGCAGCTGTGATTGTCGGTTTTGTCCACTGATCAAAGGGTTGATGGTTTGATCCCCAACTCCTCCTGTGCACATGTTGAAGTGTCCTTGCTCTGATGGGTAAAGCCAGCGTGTTATTGCACAAGTGTGTAAATGGATGAAAGAGAGGCCAGTTTTAAAGAACTTTGAAAGGAAAGGTTTTTTGCATTGTGATTTACTTGTGAGTCCTGTAAGTTAATCAGTATGTTCTGAAATTATTGCAGGCTGTTACCCTCAGTGTCCCCCAACCCATCCCTACTTTGATGAAGATACGATGAAGTGTGTCGCCTGGGGCCAATGTGGATGCTATGATGACAAAGGCACTCATTATGGCGTCGGGGATAAGGTTCCATCAAACAACTGTTACAATTGGTATGTTTCATATAAGTTACATCTTCGCATTAAGACTTTGACACACATTAGGCAATGATGCGTGCACATACAATATATACAGAGTTGGGGAGTAACCTTTTTTTTACGATTCAGAATTCTGGGGATTACAATGTGGTTACATCGGAGGAATTCTTTCTTTAAAGTTCATTTTATTGCTTTGCATTTTTTTCACCATCCAAGAATTCCCTCAATCTATGTCTAACAGGCGTTATTCAATTGCCGGTATATGCTCAGATTGTTGTTTTTGATCGGTTCTGCTGTTTAAATTTGCAATACCTCTCATCCGCTGATCAAATAAATGTGCACTGTAAAAAATTTCAAGGCAGTTGTATAAGACAAAGACGTATCTAAAGAGTCATTCAGGAATCAATGTGAAAATATTGTTGATAGTTCTACCATCACTCAGCACATGAAGTTGACCTGAATGTAAACTTGGTTTGATGTTATGGGAACATTTTACTTACTTGCTTTTGCTTTGAAATCAAAATATCCAAATCTAAATTCAAGTTATATTGCAGAACTTAATATACATACACTAAATTTAGGTTTGGCAGTAATAAATGCTGTGTACTTTTGTAAAGTTTACACAGCCTAGTTTGAATTTATCTTTTAGACATTTACTGCTTTATAGCCCCACTTAAAACTTTATTAGAAAACTAGAAAGTAGACAGCACAGACACATGCAAAGGCAAAAAGTCCACTCTTCTAAGATATACAAATCTGCAACCAGGAACACAATACATACATATTTCCAAAACTACTAAAATGAGGTAAAAAATTATGTATACAAGTAACGAAAGCCTCACAGCTCAACTGCTGTTCCAGCCTCCCCTTTGAAACAGCTGTCACCAAGTATGCCTTAAAAAAAATGCTTGCTGTATTAAGTTTGCGCAAATACATATTATCTCTGAGGATTATTGGTCTCCATGAATGTAGATTGTCTTCTGAAGTCATAGTATTTCTGGACTACCTTTTGGGTCAGCCCACACCAGCTACTGGGGTCTGCTTAGCAACATCTGACACAGTGAGCAGGAGAAGGAGAAGGGGAAGTAGAGGAGAGAAAAGCCATAGCTAACTGTTAAACTGGTAGACCTAGATAAAACCCTATTTCCAAAAAAAACTTGGGAGGCTATAAGAAATGTATATAAAAACAGAATGTGATGATTTGTAAATTATGTAAACCCATATTTAACTGAAAAAAGACCAAAGACAACACATCAAATGTTTAATTGAGTAATTTTGTTGTTTTATGAAAAATGTGTGCTTATTTTGAATTTGATGGCAGCAACATGTCTCCAAAAAAATGGGACAGGATCATATTTACCACTGTGTCGCATAAGCTCTTCTTTTAACAACACTGTAAATGTTTGGGAACTGAGGAAACCAGTTTCTGGAGTTTTGAAAGTGAAGTGTAGTGTCCCCTTATTCTCAGTTCGATAATTGGCTAAACTTATCCGTTAGATGAGATACTTTGTGAATATCTATGACAAGGCAAACATCCTAAAACACAAATGCTTTAGTTACAGTTTCTATCACAATTATAGATGAAACTACAACCTCAGTGCAAAAAGTCACGACGACAACCCGAGAAACCACTGGTGTGACATCGTAACATTCTGTTAGTTCCAAAACAACTAAAACATCGTTAATTACAACTAAGGGAATAGTTATAATAATGGGGTAGAGAAATGTTCAAGTCTTGATAAGTCAGACTTTTAATACGAGGGTGGATCAGAAAGTTTAGAGACTGCCCCTGTTGCAGATTAATGGTAGACAACACCGTGACGTGCAGACAGAAAAGATAAGCTATAGCGTTTGTGCAAATCAGGAGCAGCTTCTAAATTTCCTAATCCACCATCGTACATATCGAGTCCCTGTGCAACAACAGTTTTTCAGGTTACCCAATTCTCCGAACGATATACCGCACTGTCCTCTGATGTAGTGTTCCTCAGCAGTGTAACAGGAGTTTAAGATGTGTCAGTTTAATAGAGATTTACCTTTATATTAAAACATACTTTAAATTATAGTTATTTATTAAATTTAAATGGCTGTTCTGTTTGGAGAGATATAGTGTTATTATATGGTGGGTTTTTTTTTCAAATCAAACATTGCATCTAAAGTGTATTTTCATAGGTGTCAGAGCATTGTTTCAAATTTAATGAAAAGACTACATCTTCCTTTTATTTTAAAGCTCCTGTACCGTCTCTGGGGAAAAATGCAGCTACAGTGTGAACTGTAAGTATATAAATACACGCTACACATACATATATATATATATACACAGTATATTACATATATATGTATATATATTTATATATATATGTATATATATATATATATAGGTCACATATATAGTACAATTTACAGAATTGAAAAATATGTTGAGTGAAAAATACTCTCAATCTGCAGCTTGTACATGCATCGTAAATGGAAAAATATACCCATATGGATCAACGATCTACGACACGACGGATGGATTGGGAAACTGCATTACAGCGGAGTGTGGGGTCAATGGAAATGTTACAAGAAGCATGTACCCATGCTTAACTACGACCAGCCCTGGCCCTACAACAATCCCCTTCACGTTTAGCACCGTTGGGAAAACTACAAGAAACGACCACCCCTGAGGTCACAACTGTAACAGGTGGGTCAACACAACCGCCCACTGAAGTCACTACTGGCCCAATAACAGAGTCTACCACAACTGTTGCTGTAACGTCGACATCTGTGAAAGGAGTTACAACAACAAAGGGAGAAACAACTGTTGTGACATCAAAACCCACTGTTAGTACCACAACTATCCCAACACCTTCAATTACGACTACAAAGGGTACCACAACCAAACTTGTAGAAACAACCACCCCTGAGGTCACAACTGTAACTGGTGGGTCAACACAACCGCCCACTGAAGTCACTACTGGCCCAATAACAGAGTCTACCACAACTGTTGCTGTAACGTCGACATCTGTAAAAGGAGTTACAACAACAAAGGGAGAAACAACTGTTGTGACATCAAAACCCACTGTTAGTACCACAACTATCCCAACACCTTCAATTACTACTACAAAGGGTACCACAACCAAACTTGTAGAAACAACCACCCCTGAGGTCACAACTGTAACTGGTGGGTCAACACAACCGCCCACTGAAGTCACTACTGGCCCAATAACAGAGTCTACCACAACTGTTGCTGTAACGTCGACATCTGTGAAAGGAGTTACAACAACAAAGGGAGAAACAACTGTTGTGACATCAAAACCCACTGTTAGTACCACAACTATCCCAACACCTTCAATTACTACTACAAAGGGTACCACAACCAAACTTGTAGAAACAACCACCCCTGAGGTCACAACTGTAACTGTAACTGGTGGGTCAACACAACCGCCCACTGAAGTCACTACTGGCCCAATAACAGAGTCTACCACAACTGTTGCTGTAACGTCGACATCTGTAAAAGGAGTTACAACAACAAAGGGAGAAACAACTGTTGTGACATCAAAACCCACTGTTAGTACCACAACTATCCCAACACCTTCAATTACGACGACAAAGGGTACCACAACCAAACTTGTAGAAACAACCACCCCTGAGGTCACAACTGTAACTGGTGGGTCAACACAACCGCCCACTGAAGTCACTACTGGCCCAATAACAGAGTCTACCACAACTGTTGCTGTAACGTCGACATCTGTGAAAGGAGTTACAACAACAAAGGGAGAAACAACTGTTGTGACATCAAAACCCTCTGTTAGTACCACAACTATCCCAACACCTTCAATTACGACTACAAAGGGTACCACAACCAAACTTGTAGAAACAACCACCCCTGAGGTCACAACTGTAACTGGTGGGTCAACACAACCGCCCACTGAAGTCACTACTGGCCCAATAACAGAGTCTACCACAACTGTTGCTGTAACGTCGACATCTGTAAAAGGAGTTACAACAACAAAGGGAGAAACAACTGTTGTGACATCAAAACCCACTGTTAGTA